>NC_056728.1:621256464-621388964 GCF_019279795.1 Protopterus annectens | reverse complement strand
ATAACCAAATGCACAGGGGGAAAATAATGTCCATGGCCCCCAAGGCAACATAAGGCAGCCGACAGTATGGCAGGCATCAACAGCAGCCTGGCCAGTGGGCTTGTCAGTGGCATTAAGAATGCAGTGCACAATGAGCGGTGCCTTTATAATTGGCGTGTGTGTGGACCACTACCCCCTTCCCAGTATCTACAGAACATTACCTAAAATGCATACTGGAGCCTAAATGTGCCTACAGTAGCATGCAGGATATTTGCCATGCTTTAGCACACTTCAACATGTTGTAGTTGCATAACCATGTCGTATACACTGAGCACAACACTCATTACTTCTTCTGCCCCCATGCACTTAGTTATTAAAGCTGTGGACATGGCAGTGTGTCCTTCTGTTTGCTCACAGGGAATTTAGAAAAAAAGCCATATTTCTCTGCAGCTAAATGTCACTTCAGCCATGTGTCACCAACCAAATGTACCACAGGGAAATGTCTCGCCGCCTAGACGTCTGAACCCGAGCAAATGTCTGGGGTGTGATGGGGAAGAAAAAGGTAAATGGGAGCAAATTGCATAGAAATAAATGAAATTAATTCACCCCGGGGATCACCTCTGTGGCTCTGCTCAACAGGGGCACAGGAAAATAATTTTCTTAGGTGGCAAAAGCCAGGGTACCTTTTTGGCTAGGCTTGTATAGGCCCCTAGGGGTGATAGCCTAGTACCTACCTATGAACCTATAATAGGAACAAAACATAATGTTCAGCAGGAGGAATAAGGTTTAAGAGAAGGCAGAAACTGAACAATTTATGTAATGGACTGAATGTCAGTTGTTACAAAGAAAGAAAATGTATATAGTGTATAATGTATTTAAATGGAAAATGTGTTAATATGGCTGGTTTTCTTTTCTATGTGTGCATTTCTATGTTGTAAATGATAATTTAATAAAGGTGTTTTAAAAAGCTCAGATATGGAATGGTTAGCTTTGGGTTTTATTTCTTTCATCCCTTGTGCATACCTTGCTGTTGCTCAAGAGGTGGGTATGCAATGGACATACTGAGGGATATCATTCAAATCTAGAGGTGATGGAACTCCTTATAAACCTGCCACCTTGTACAGAGACAAGTGCTTGCATCTCTGGTCTTATAGCTGCTTACTTGGCTAATGACCACAAGGGCTATTTTAAGCCTAGCCATGCACATCAAATCTCTAACAAGTTATTTTGCCCTTGATAATGTTTCATCTCCCAAGCCTCTACTTAAACTTAACAACCAGGTACCTGGGAGATTAACCATTTACAGGCTGCCTGTGTCCATTAGAGGCATAGGTGCCAAACAGCTATGAATTCCCCTGTTCCCTATCCAATTGCCAAAGTTGGACTTAAATTGGGTTAGGGACAAAGTCTGCATCACATGGATGGGGAACCTGCTCCAGAGAAGGGGTAGTCTCTCAAGCAGGTCCTATTTATATCATAAGCAAGGTTTAAGTCTTTAGAATGGGTAATTCTGGTGCTGTTTGTTTTGCAGATACGCAGTAGGACCATCAGGGTGGGGTCTGACGATGCCTTGCATGCCAGATACAGATCTCCCATCAACAGTCTGTAGGAGACAGAATACAGGAATAGGACATTGAGGCAGTCGGCATATGACATGACATGTTACTTACACCACGCCCTGTATTCTTTTAGTGAGGAACCTGTGTGGACATTCCAACTGTTGGATATGCCTGGTTAGGTACATACCAAAGAGTGCACTGTACTCAATGACAGGTCTGATGAATGGGGAATACAGGGAAACAATTACTTCCTTGAACCTAAATATCATCCATTCATCCATCCACAAACCCCTTTTCCCCATTTATGTGCACATGGGGTTAGGGTATCACTTCAACAGTGACAATCATCCAAAGTCAAGCTTTACACCACCAGGGTGACTAGCCCTGCCTCACTTTTGTTTATAAGGTTGGACAACACAGAATGGATTTCCTCACAACTGTAGACACATGATGGTCAAAGGCTAGATTACTGTCTCTGTGTCATTCCCAAAGTCCCTGGCTACTGGGTCAGCTCTTAAGGGTGTGATGTCAATATGATACTCACCAGGGGTGGATAACTTCCCAAAGGATAGTATTATGAATTTTATGGAATTTAGTTTTAGTCCATGAATTTACACCAGTTACTTGTCTGTATCAGCCCTTCCTGGAGAATATTTGTGTTGTTGGGGGATTCTATGACTGCTTCTAATTTGGAATTTTCTACAAATTTAAGTCAGCCAGAGACAACTGACATTGGCATTGCCTTCAAAAAAGTCAATGCCAAAAAGCAGCAGTCCCAGGACTGATCCCTGAGGGACTCCTAATTGCAACTAGCCTCTTTGTAGAGGCAGACTCCGCAATTTTAACTTCATGGGTCATGTCTGTGAGCCAGGTGTCAAACCACTGGGTGACACAATACTTTATGCCTAACTTCTTGAGTTTTTCAACAATGCCCAAGTAGGATATTTTGTCAAATGCCTTGGCCTGATCAGGGTAAGCAAAGTGAACCATTTTGCCCTCATCCACTTCTCAAAGAAGTCCATCAGGCTGAGTAGGTATGACCTGCCCTTGACAAAACCAAACTGGGTTAGGTCCAGTTTCTGGATGTTTTCTATGTCATTACTGATCACTTCCATGATGATTCTTTCCATGGCTTTGTACATGAGATTAGTGATACTTAAGGGTCTGAAGTTTTCAGGGTCTGTAGGTGGCCCACCTTTGTGCAGAGCAAGGACTGTTGTTGTTCTCCATTTGTAAGGTATGAAGCCTGTTTGGAGGCTAAAGTTAAACAGTAATTCCAGAGGGCATGACAAGTCATGATTCATGCTATTTAGAAGGCATCATGGGATACTGTCTTGGCCCACTGATGCAGTGTCTTTAGCCTTAGGGAGAGCATTAAGAACCTGTTCCCTAGAGGTAGCAGGGGGAGTTACATTTAATGCTATTTCCCGAGGGAAGTTTGAAAGGGAGAGAGGAGTAAAGTTGAAGATGAAATTGTCAGCCAGTAGGTCTGCTATATCTTTTGTCTCAGTACAGGTGGTTCCATTAACTATGAGGTGTGCACAAAACTGTGTACTAACTTTGACTTGGCAGACATAGCTAAAGAATGCCTTGCGACTTGCCTTGGCTAAACTTGCCTCATATTTGGATTTAGTACACTTTATCTGCCCTTTGGGTTGCTTGTTTAGTTTGATGAGTGCACTTTTATCCTGCTGGGTGTTGCTCCTCCTATTTTTTGCCATGATTTTTCCCTTCAGTTGTACAGCCTGCTGATGTTGCAATTCCACCAAGGTGGCTTGTTTTTTGAGTTAATTCTGTACCTCTTCCTGCTGGGTACAGCTGCCGCTATGCAGCTATTAAGATCCTTGCATAGGGTTTCTATGAACAGTTCCACTTAGTCTGCAGTGTTCTCGGGGTTTATGGGGGCTGGAAATTTTGCCATTTTATTACTTAATAGTAGGAAGTTAGCCTTTGTGTAGTTCCTGAATATTTCAGGGTTAGCTACAGTTCCAAGTTTTATTTTTACTTGAAAGGAAACCATTTTGTGGTCTGACCTTACCAGAGAAACCATTACTCTGGGGTTGTGCAGCACTCCCCCATATCAGATCTGATGAAGTTCACAAACTAATGTGGATGAAAGCACTCAGCTGGTTAGCTGTTTTTTTTATATTAAAACTTGTCTGATTTTAAGTACGGCTCTTCCTTTTAGCATCCATAGCATCTTGTGCCTGTTTTACTCTCCCATATTACTGAGGACCACATCCAGTATGTTTGCATCCCTGTTTGATGTACTGACAATCTGGTCCAGGGAATTTGTGTTTACAAAATCCAGGAATCTCTGTTCCTGTACATTTGGTACTATATAGGATTCCCAGTTAATAGTGGGGTAATTAAAGTTGCCCATGAATATGGTATTCAGTTGGATAGTGAGTGTTTCCAGTAAGTCGAAAGCCATGTTATAGGTTTCCTGGGTCATACAGGGGGACCTACAACTTGCAAGGAAGTGGTATCAGATTTTGCCTATAGTGATTTGAACATAGAGAAGCTCAAGTGCATCATCTTGTTTGACCAGCCTTGAGGTACATTTATTTTTGATGTAAATTGATACACCTCTACCTTTAGTCCCTGCCTGTGTAGTAGCCAGTGTGAATGTGCGGAAGGCATTTGAGCTTTGCCCTTCCAGTTCTCTCCATAGCTTTAAACCAGGTCTTATTGACCGCAGAGATGTCAGCATTTTCTAGGGTAAGGAGAAACTGCAGAGAGTGAAATTTTTATTGTTTAGACTCCTAGCACTGAGTAGCAATACCACTAGATTTTCTTGGCTTTGACTTGCTATATAGGAAGTACTTTCAGTCTGGCATTGCCTAAAACAGGCACTTTGGGGAAGACAATGTTTTAGCTTAATATTCCAAATCCTACAGGGGAGAGGTGCAGACCACCCCTGGCAAAGCAGCGTGGTGTGTTAACCATCTCCTTTCATGCTGACAAATACTGCACTCCCTTAGAACGACACCAGAGACTAAGCCAATTACTAAAGTCAGTCATCTTCTGTTCATATTGTGGCATCATCCTTGGAGAAGGTAAAATGCTACTCAGTGCTAGTGTCATACCAGCCTTGGACACATTCCAAGAACTCTAGGATGTCTCTCTTCGTATAGTCTGTGGAGGTATGTCTCAGGTCATTTACACCCACATGTACTATGACTGAGTCATACTGGCACTTGTGGTCTGATGACCTGAGTGCGTGCATAATGTGGTGGATCCTCGTCCCTGATGCATAACTGACCGTAACCTTCTCCTTAACCTGGTGAGAGGGCCATCAATGTGTCTGCAATAACCAGAATGTTGGACTGTGTGGTGGTTTGCCGTATGGGCTTAAAAGGAGAACCTCCATAAGATGTGGCTGCATGTGCTGATGCGGGTGTTGTTTAGAAAGATTGCATTCAGAGATGCTGAGGGTATTTGTTGTGTGTATTTCATCTAGGAGGTCTTTGGGGTTTAGGAAGGTTACATTTAACTCATTACATTCAAGTGACTCCAACAGGTTCATCTGCAGTTAACTCCTACCGACGTCACTAGGCGTAAAATATTGCTTGTCCATATTTGCATCATTAATTTCAAAACCATGCTATGTACATGGTTTTAAAAGTTTTCATCTTAAAGCTTGCACAATGGCAAACTCAACTGTGTTATTATTTGACCTCTGTCTAGTGCAGGTAAAGATATATTAACTGTTATTTTCATGATATTAATTTATATAGATATACTTTTCACATTTTTCTAAATATTTCAACAACCAAGTAACACAGAGAATTCCTTAGTCTAATATGAAAGCTCTCAGCTTGATGAATAAAATGCTACTGACAGTATGTGTCTAACTTGAGAGGTTGCTGAGATACTCTGAGTTGTTTACAAAACATTACAAACATAATACTTATTATATTTACTGTGACTTATAAAATTCAGTTTCAGTTAATTAGTGCTGAAGGGCTTACCATTTTTACTTCTTTCATAACCTCCATGGTTCCAGAGATATGAACATTTGTTTGAAATGTGAAGACATTTGATTGTGTCAAAAGGCTTAGGCTCTACCCATTGTAAGTTACATTGCAAACTTCCTGACCTCCATTGGAGTGAATAAGTCAAGTGCCTCAGCATATTTGGGTCTAGGTGCCTTTTTGAACTGTGTGTGATAGGTGCAGTGTGTGTAATGCTGACAATATGATGACAATAGGAGTGCTTTTATGTGATAGCGTTGCCTCTAGTGACATTGTGTAAGTACATCTCTCACATACCACATCAGTTTGAGAATGAACTGGTGGTCAGTAAACATAAGACAATTTTTACATTGCCTCAGGATACCCATATCCACCAAGCTGGTAATGGATATAGTGGGAAAGATCATATCCATGGCAAAATAAACTTTTTACTGATTAGACAGATGGACTGAGAATATAAAGTAATGTCAAGAGTATCTGGTTTGCAACTCTGAGGGTAGTGTCACTGCAAACTAGTTGTCCTGTGTGCGACTAGGTATTGGTGAAATCTCAAAGGTGCTTTTACAGGAATAATATCAACTGCCTGTGTCTATACAGGACATTGCCAAATACCCGAGGGGAAACTAAGCAGTAGACCCTGTTGATTTATGGATAAAGTATTTAGTGCCATATTCTGAAGTCAGGTTAGACAGTAGCAAAACAAATAGTACTTACTTAAAAGTATCAGCTTTGTCAAGAATTATGAAAAGAGGGGATTCACCTGAAAGGCTACTGCCTACCTACTAAAAGTAATGGTCTCACTACAGCTTCATGCTGCTGAGATGCAATGCTCCTTTGCTTCTCTCTCTCACCAGGAGCAAAAGACTAGCACCAATCCTAGATGAGAAGCAGGCCACAGACTCTGGTGATCAACAGTCCTGTCTCAGATAATGTAGGGGTCTGTAGCCTTTCCCTGGTAGAAGCCTTGAATACCAACCAGACCAATTAGGAGGGTCAAACAGACACTCATTGCTCAATCAGAAACAGTCAGAAATCATTGCACTCTGCTCTTTATCTTGCGAGGAGTAAAATAAAAGCACAAATTCCAAGCTGGCACTTACAAAGCAGTTATTAGGCTTTCCAGTGATCAGCAGTCTCCAGAAAATAATGCTCCTATGCTCCTTCTCTCACCAGGAGAGAAACAGATGCACTAATCCCAAATTGACTACTAAGAGGCAGAATGTGGGCTCTCTGATAAATGGTAGTCTTGGAGTAGATGTTACAGATTTTAAAGGTAAAGCGGAAATAAATGTCCTTAATATCCTAAGAGTCGCAGTGTGTACTAAACAATTAGGTACGAAAGAGGGGTTACCTTAAGCTTTGGCTAAGTGAAGCACCACTAATTTTAAAACAGAAAGACAGATTGGAAGGGGGGTATGCACTTTGTATTCAGGCTCTATGAAATATGGTAGGATGGCAGCAGAGTGATTTCACAAAATGGTAATTTTGTGCTTACAATAGCCAATGAACTCTTTCATTGGCTATTGACAGGGAAGGAAATAAGTGCTGAAATTCACATAAAAGACAGGTGATTAGAAAGGCAGTTGAGTTTAAAAATACAACAGCACTAGGGTAGGGAGAAAACTTAATTTGTGTGCAATTCACAAGAGACAGCTGTGGTCTCTTTCCTAGTTGACATATGCAATTAAGACACAGAATACAAGTAAAACAGTGTAAAGGCAATACATTTCAGTATACAAAGTAGGATCACTGACAGTATGCATATACTCCAGAGACAGAAACCCAAACCCTCCCTCCTCAGGAAGGAGCTGGCAGGCAATCCCTCACCATTCCACTTCCTCCCAAGCTGGTCCCTTAAGCACCTGAGCTGTTAAATCAAAGTGAGGTAATACATATCACAGTCGGGACTCCATCCCTCTATGTCAAGGAATTGACCTACTTATTTACAGCTGGATATAACAACTAGAACCTCACATCTGCCTCTTGATATCCCTGAAATGTTAGAATAAACTTGCTTCTCTTCTGCCTGGTGTACAGTGAATAATAATTTTCCATGAATACTCTGGTGTACCAATTGATAATACTTTAAAACCTTCTGCCACAGTTTTCTCAGGAACAGCTCCCACACAGATAAAACACCCACACAGCTTTCTGAAGTCTCCTGTTTAAATTTGCCACTGGCATTACATCACAGTTAGGACTATAATTACTTTTATGTGCAATGGTATGCTGCTCAGAGTACTGCTGTCAAGAGGCACCTATACCTGTGACAAAATTCAAACATTACAAAGTCCAAATAAGTACTAAAACAAAGGAATAGGTAATGATTATTGTGTACCATGCACTTCTCATCTTTGTGACATTTGGAATTCTACAGCTAGCAGCAATGATCTATACTACATACAGTCATTAGACTCCCAAACGTATGTCTCTGGGAGCAGGTAGGCACCTTGTAGTGCAAACTGCACAGTGCCAGCCTGCTGCACACTTAACCATAAGAATACAGGATCCTGTATTATTCCTACAAAGGATGCACAGTGTTTAGCCGTGCTCTGCACCTTCAGCACACTTCTGGATCCACAAATCACTTTGTGTGTTCTTGCAGTAAGCCTATGAGCTATTAAGATTCTACATCTTCTGATACTGAATTTCATTTTCTCTGCTTCCACGTACATATTTACTTATTTTAATATACCTGCTTCCCTGAGTAGGGCCATCCTAATGGACCATTTACAGGCCCAGACCAGGTGAATAGGATCACAAAGAAAGGAACAAAACATATCGACAGGTACAAGCATGTGCTAAAATACATATTTACAGATTCAAGAATATGCTACAATATTTAAAATAATAATAATAATTTGCGACTGTAAGCATAAGAGCTGCAAATGAAGTTTCTCTATTACCAAGACAGGAAACGCACACATTTCCTTTAACACCTCTATAAGCTTAACATAGCAGGGGTGTATAAATGCCCTCTTGAAATATACTCACCACCCTCACTATACTTTGAAACTAGTTTGTGATGCTGTGTAACCTATATGGACACTGAACCCAATCCTTTATCTTTTTAGTGCTACAGAAAGAAGAGGCACACTGTTTGCAATGTTCTGTGCACTATGAAATATTTTTCTCATAGATAGGTACTAGACTATCTGCCCGAAGGCATTTATAAGCCTAGCCAGAATATGTTTGCTTTCGCTGCCCTCTTTGATTAGGATCCTGTGCCTTTGTCCAGCAGAGCCAGTGATGTGATCCCCGGGGTAAACTTTCTGTTTCCCATCCACTCATCAAGGTATCTCTTGAAGAGCATTAGTGAGGAGCTCTGCCTAATGTAGACTGGAAACCTGTTCCAAAGCATGGGAAGTCTCTGGGACAGGAATCTATCCATCAAGCACATCCTATTTATTGTTGTGGTAAGGTTTAGATCCCTAGAGCGTGTGGCTCGAGGAGATTTGGCTCTCTTTAGGTGGAGCATGCCCCATCAATTCTGGGTTGGACATGGCCTTGTATGTCAGGCACAGATCACCTCTGAGTAGGCGGTATGCAATCGAGTACAGCTGGAGTTTCTTCAGTTGAGCTGCATAGGGCATCTGTTTGAGGCCAGTAATCCTTTTGGTGAGGTACTTCTGTGGTGTTTCCAGCTGTTGCAAGTGTCTTGTAAGGTACATCCCAAACGGAGTGTTATACTCTATGATGGATCTGATTAGTGATGAGTAGAGGGCACAATAACCTCCTTTGATCTAGATGCAAACCCTTTTGTGATTAGGTGGGCCACAGAGAAGGATTTTTTAACCACTCTGGCAATGTGATTATCAAATGAGAGATTACTATCTACTTGGGTCCCCAGAACCCTTATTACATCTTCCGTATTTAGGGGACTACCACCTGTGTGTTAGTTCATGGGTATTTTGTTTTTTTCCAAAGGGGATGACTATGCAGTTTTTGGCATTTAGCTTGAGGCCATGATTTTGACACCAGATATCCATCTCAGTGAGACCCTTTTGGAGAATGTCTGTGTCAGCTGGAGAGTCAATTATAGCCCCTAGTTTGCAGTTGTCTGCGAACTTGGTCAGCCACAGTCCTCCTGTGCTTACCTGTACCTCTGAGAAGTACATGCCGAACAGAAGGGCTCCTAGGACTGAGCCCTGGGGAATGCCACTTGTAATTGGTTTAGAGTCGGACCTAGATCCCGCAACTCTTACGGTGTGGGTTCTGTCCGTGAGCCAGTTGGCAACCCATCTAGTGATGTAGGGATTTATGTTCAGGCTAGTGAGCTGGTCTATAACACCAGAATCGGGAATGTTGTCAAAGGCTTTTGCGAGGTCTAGGTAGGCTGTGTGAACCACCTTTCCCTCGTCTATAGCCTTGGTAACGGTCTGAAAGAAGTCCACCAGGTTTAGGAGGCATGATCTGCCCTTAACTAAGCCGAACTGGGAAGGGTCCAGTGTTCGGAGGTTCCCAATTTCTCTGTTAATGAGTTCCATGATGATGCGCTCCATAGCCTTGCAGACCAGGCTAGTCAGGCTTATAGGGCGATAGTTCCCAGGGTCTACTGTGGCTCCACCTTTGTGGAGTGGAATAAGTGCTGCTGTGCGCCACTCTATGAGTACGCAGCCTGTGGAAAGGCTGAGTTTGAACAGTTTGCTTAGGTGAGTGGTTAGTTCATTTTGAAGATTGTGTAAGACACAGCCTGGGACACAGTCCGGTCCCATTGATGCTGTGTTTTTGGCTTTGGAGAGGGCTGTGATTTCAGGAGCTCTACATTCTTCTGGTATGGTTATGGGCCCTTTTGGGGGTGAGAGAGGGGTGAAGTTTGCATTGAACCTGTCTGCCAGGATCAGTGTATTTTGTGCCATTCTGCACTAACTCTGAACAGATCTGAGACTTGCCACTTAGATTCTTGACATAGTTAAAGAATGCCTTGTAGTTATCTTTGGAGTCCTGGGCAATTTTTCTTTCAAAGCTAGCCTTGTCTGATTTTATGAGGGATCATAGTTTCTTGCTGATACTGATCAGGGATGTCTTCCCTTCTTGGGATTTTTCTCTCTCCTGTACTAGTTTCTTCCTTCTATTGTATAGCTTGTTTATGGCAAGGGTCCACCAGACTGGTTTCCTTTTCTTGGAGGATTGAGTCTTGGTTTTGCTTGGGATAGCACGATCCAAGCATTCTTGTAGGTGCTTGTACAGTGCATTAGTAAAGGATTCTGTAGCTTGGACAGCGTTATCCTTTAGCATGGGGGCTTTGAAACTTTCCACCTCGGTCTTAAGCAGCGTGAAGTTTGCTTTTGAAAAGTTTTTCATGATGGTTTCCTTGACCACAGGTGGGGGCAGAATGTGGATATCCAGAGTGATTAGTTTATGGTCAGATCTAACCAGCGAGGGGTTGACCTCCTGTGAAACACCGGTCGCCCATGTTGGTGATGACCAGGTCCACTATGTTGTCACCTCTGGTGGGGGTGTTGACCAGCTGATCCAGGGCATTGAGAGTTTATAAATTCTAGGAAATGTTGGGCAAGGGAGTTAGTACTTGAGTAGTTCTCCCAGTTAATGTTTGGGTAATTGAAATCATCAACCAATATTAGGGTGTTTGGTAGGACCTTTATATTTTCCAGTGTTTCCAGAAACGCAGAATGGGGGTTCTAGGACATGGTGGGTGATCTGTAGCAAGCTACAATCTGAACTGCAGTTTTGCCCGTTGTTAGTTTCACATAGATGATCTCTGAAGCATCGTGCTGTGCCACTAACCTGGAGGTGTGGGCATCCTTGATGAATATGGATACGCCCCTGCCTTTTGTATTTCGGTCTGTGTTCTGTGGCCGAAATGTATGGTATGAGTTGTAGCCTGGTAGTGCTGGGGTGCTCTCTGAAGCCTTAAACCAGGTTTCTGTTACTGCACATGTATCGATTTTCTCCATACTGAGGAGTGCCTCGAGTGTGTGCATTTTGAGGTTTAGACTTCTGGCATGGAGTAGCATTACCCTCAGTTTTTGGTTACTTGTGCTATTTACGGAGGTGGGTTTGTCTTTTGAGCCTTGCCTAAAAAAGGCACTATGGGGGTGGCATGAACCTTGGCCAGTATTCGAAAGCCTAAGGGTGACAGGTGCAAGCCGTCTCTAGTGAAGCAGCTTGGCCTGTCGAGCATGTCATCCCAGGCGGACAGACAGTGGATCCCCTTTGAATGACACCAGAAGCTTAGCCAACTGTTGAAATTGATCATTTTTCTTTATACCGTGGTATCATTCTTGGTGAGGGCAGGATGCTACTCAGGGTCAGGGTCATACCGGCCTGAGCTACATGATCAGAGAGCTCTTCCATGTCTTTTTCATGTAGTCCAAGGAGGTACGTCCCAGGTCATTCACACCAACATGGACAATGACAGAGTCGTATTTGTACTTGTTCTGGAGTGATCCGAGTGCTTCTGTTATGTGGCAGATCCTGGCACCCGAAAGGCAGCTAACAGCAACCTTCTCCTTGTTCAGCCTAATGAATGGGACGTCAGTGTGCCTGACTATAGAGTAACCTATTACTAGTGTGTTGGGTATGTTATTTTGCCTTAAGGGCTGTGATTGCGTGGCACACTGATTTTGTAAAGTATGTGTTTCATGGTTTGTGTTGGGGGGAGGAGGTTGCTTGGGTGTCTGCTATGGAGGTCTCTGTTGCTTTTGCAGATTTTTATTTAGAGCCTCTGAGTATGTTTTTGTGTATTTATGCGTGTTTTTGCTGGTGCTGGTTTAATAGGTCTATGTGAGACTGGTGGTGTGATGCAAGTAGTTTCCTTCTCCTCTTGACTGTCTGATCCAGTATTGGGTTGAGAGAGCTTTGCTTCCAGTTTGGGTACATGAGGCAGTTGTAACAGTGCCTCAAAATGCCCAGATTCACCAGTTGGACTGGAGAGTACATCTGAAACTGCCCTTTGGACATGCTTGGATAGGTAAAGTGAACTGTTTTACTGACTGGCTGGTAGAGACGAATAGAGAGCCTTGTCCTTCTGAACAGTATAGGGGGCTTTAGTGCTAGGGTTTAATAGTGCTTGCTATGAGTTTTGAGCAAGTGCTGGCTGAGACATGAATGGTTTGAGTGCTTAAGTTGAAAGTTTGTCTAGTACCGAGGAAAAATTTGAAGAGGAGTCTTTGTGGAGTCGGGAACAGTTTAACCCTAGCTAACCCGCGCTGCCCTGCGAGCAAAACCGTGCAAATTTTTTTTATAGCAGGGGAAATGAAAGACAGAAATTAGCCCAAAATGGCCAATAAACTACTAATTTCTGGGCTGAAACCACTCCTCCAGGGACAGATAGGCTGCTCAAAGTTTTCCTCTCTCACAGGTGAACAGAGAAACTTCCTTCTATCCAAGTAAGGTATGGAGTGCATCAACTGCTATTAAACCCTTAAAGGGCACTGCCATCTCCACTATGTATCCCACTGTTCAAAGAAGAGCTCCAGTGAAATGGACAGTGCATAAAAACACTGCTCAATACATTATTCATTTCTTAGCACACTGAGCAAGCACATACAGAGTCACAATTCTGTTTCTGAATTACACAGCTGTCAGCATTGCAAATAAGAGGACTTCATTACTCTGTCTGGCATATGGCATGGATGGCATCTCCAATTCCACCCTCAGTCTTTTTGTGTGCATGCAGAGGAGTTCTTTTATTTAAGACTTGGGGAGTAACAAACTTTTCATCAAAAGACAGAGAAATAAATCATTTCAATTCTGCTTAAATATTTAGGTTACACTTACAGTTAACTGTGGTGATACTTTTTGTACTTTCATGCTTTCTTCAATGTTTAATCCAAAAAGTTATTTGTTTTGCATTTTTTAGGTTGTTCTGGAACTTTACTCTTGTAGTTTAATTTGCAGTTGTGGAAAGATCATGTTTCTACATAATGTATTTGTAAAGGCTAGCTGTTTGTACTTTAAACCCTGATGCTGGCCTTAGTCTTGTAGTTTCATTCACAGTTGTGGCAGAACTGTTAACTACTGCCAGATTTTAGCCTTATTTAGTAATTTAGTACTGCATTTTCCTGAAAGAGCATTACTAGTAAATTTCTGCATTCAATGGTGCCTTAAACTGTAGTAAAATTTAAGTAGACAAGTATTTTTCTGCTCCAGCATTTGTGCTTCAGTGATTTTACAGCTGATACTCCAGTTTTGCTTCTAAAGTTTTATATTATGCTTATCATCTACCTGCTTAAAGTTGTATTCCAATGCCTTTTAATTCTTCTTCTTTTTTGTGCCCTTCCCATCCCGCAGTGAGACATTAAGCTAGCGTTTCTGAAATTCAAACCTGCCTGGAGTCATTGATTTGTGGCTCAGATAAGTTACATGACAGTGCTTTTCTGTTCCTCTGTTCTGTGAGTCTGCTCCATTCCTCCATTATGACATTATATTAATGTTTTTGAAAAGAGCTGCAAAACTGGATTTTTCACTAATCCTTCCACTCTTTTCCTGTTCTTCTTTCATTACTACTGTCTGTTGTATAAGCCAATTAAATACTCTTCCTCCTCACTGTTTTCTACAGATCCACGATACTGAGTACTCAGCCAGCAAACCAGTATTACTCTCGAGTAAACCTCATTTACTACATATCGTCTCCTGCTCATTTCCTAGAGCTCAGCAAAGCTTGGCATCCTAGCCAGTATTCCAGAAGAGTTTTACGTGTAACCAGTGCCATCAAGGCAGAGCTAAGCAACTTTGTTTGCCAAATCATACTCGCTTATATTATTTTCAGGGAATGTCACCATTTCCCACTTTTATTTCTGCATTTCACAGTGCTTCTGTAAAAAAAATGCTCTTCCTCTCACTGTTACTACAGTAGGACTACCTTGAAATCCCTTTCAGAAAGCTAGTTTTTTAACTGGTCTATGGCAGCATTGCACTTGTGGGTCTCTAATATTCTGTTTGTATATTAGAAGAACTAGGTTTTATTGACTTTGTGGCAGAAGATGTTTGATTGTTCAATCTGAGTTGGGAAATACACAAAACAGCTCATAGTGTAGTTGTTTTATTTGTCAGTAGGCCGATTAGTTAGTTTTCTGGGGGATTTTTCTGTGCCTATATAAATTTGGCACATTTGATCAGAGTTGCTCACTGCACACAGTAGCAAAAACCTAGAAAGCAAATTTTCCCTTTAAAACTATATCCTGTAAAGCAGAAATATAGAGCAAATACCTTAACATCTGACAAGCTAAGAGCAACTAGCTGGACTTCAAGTGGCAATAGCTATAGAGCAATGCATATAGATTTAGTAGAATTCAGTACTAAAGTTAGAAGAATTTAGTACTGCTTAGCAAAATCTACCTCAATAAAACAGCCTTATTAGTCTGAGCCAACAAAGCACCCTTAATAGCCTTCTAACCCCAACATACCAACCCCCTTGTAGCTCACCAGTCAAAGGAATGAACAGCATGGATATATTTCCTAACTTTTCTGTTGCCATCTTGGTGGATATGGGCATCTTGAAATAATGTAGCATTTGACTCATGTTTACGGACAACCACTTAATTCTTAATGACACAAAGTATGCGAGAGGTGTACTTACACAATGACCATGGATACTAAACTCAGATATAAGCACACATAAGGTTGTCGAAACCATGCACACAACACTCACCACATATAGCACACAACACACACACACAAATGTATGCAGAGGCACATTAAAGCAATCTTCCTAAACAACAAAGATCACCTAGACTACAGTGTGGAAAAGCTATGCCTCATCAAGCCCAAAGGTATTCAGAAAAAAAACATCATCTAACGCCAGATATAGTCACTCCCAATGATGTTCCCAAACACTAAGCCCTAAGGCAAACAACTACACTTCACAGACATCTCATCATAGGGAACCCATTATAAGACATACTGATGTCCCTCTGCCAGGGTGAATAAGAAGATAACAATTAAGTTGCTTAACTGGAGCCAAGACCTGGCAAATCATGCTTGAACTCGAGTCATTACACCACAGATACCAGTATGATTCTCTCACAGTCCACCTGGGTGTAAATTAACTAATGTACCTCCCTGGACGATATGAATAAAGAGACACTATGGAGTTCTCAAACTACATGGGTCAGGCTGTATTACTCACAGAGCATTATGCAATGTTACCAGTTACAGATGACCGATTTAAACAATGGCCTTTCTGGTGTCATTCTAAGGGGATCCAATATCTGTCAGCTTGGGGGGGGGGACATGGTTAATAGACCACGTTCCACTGACAAGGACAGTCAGCACCTCTCTCCTCTAGGCTTTCAAGCACTGGCTAAAACTTTATCCATTCCCACAGTGCCTTTTTTAGGCAATGCCAAACTAACAAACCTATCAACATAGCAAAATCAACTCAAATAAAGATAAAGGTGCTACTGGTCAATGAAGGTAGACAACATAAAACACTACACTGCCTTAAAACCCTACTCACATTCAAGAAAACAGACATCTGTGCAGTTATTGAGACATGGTATAAAGCAACACAAAGTATCCAGGCAATGCAAGGTTTCAGTACCTTCCACATTTTTAGACCAGCATCTGCAAAGACGGGGGCTAAAGGTAGCGGTATCTCAACATACACCAACGAGTATACCTCTAGGATGGTCAAACAGGATGATGCGCTGGAGTTCCTCTATATGCAGATCACCATACACAAAATCCTGTGGTTGATTCTTATAGTTATCATGTAAAACTTTTGGTCTACTAATTATCCCTTTTTTTTTTTTTTTTTTTTAACAAATTCTGTTCTAGATTCAACTAAAAACTTATCTAGTTAAGGTCTTTCATTTAAGATTCCCCTATCCCTTTCCCTATACTCTGCCTTCATCTATCCCTTTCCCTATACTCTGCCTCATTCACTAGCTTGCAGTCTTGGCATCCTCCCACCTATTACCTATCCATCTCTCTTTGTTCCCTGCTCCTTAGTTCCTTTGCCAGCTACCTCCACTAATTCCAACCACCCTCTTGCCTATTCTCTCTACCCCCAATGGTGGTCATCACTATCGGCAAAATCTCTTTTCTCCATTCTCATGTCGGCTTAGTTCTTAGTATACTTTCTACTACTTTATAGGTTCATAGGTAATTACTTGGCTAATGGCACAAGCTCCTTAACAAGCCTAGCCAAAAATACTCAAGGTATGACAATATTATATCTCAATTCGCTAAATATGGGATGGGGTAGTATCAGGGTAGTAGGTCTTTGGGTGTTGGAGCCCAGGTTCATTTTACAGACTGACTCTTACCATAAGGGCCATTGGCAGTACCCCATTTATTCAAATTATTTTTGAAGAGAGTGAGGGACGAGCTTTGTTTTACAAAGATGGGAAGTTTATTCCACAGACGAGATAGCCTTTGGGAAACAAATCTGTCCCTCCAGCAAGTTTTGTTACAGTTACAAATAAGGTTCAGGTCCATGAAACATGTAACCCTCATATAATTTTTCTTGCAACTATCTAACATTTTCATCAGGTCTGGATCAGAGAATGCTTTGTAGGTCAGGTATAAATCATCTCTCAATAAACAATGAGAAGGATTAAAGGGATAGGACCTTTAGTCGGTCCACATAAGACATAAGTCTTACACTTTGTACTTTTCTAGTGAGAAACCCTAGCACCATTCCACTTGAAGTAAGTGCCTGGTTAGGTATATGGAGAAGGGAACACTTTAATAGATTATGGGCCTAATGAGGGCTAAGTATAATGGCACTATGACTTCCTTTGACCTTGATGGCATGCCTTTATTTATAAGATGAGCCACATAGAATGACTTCATCAGTAAGTAGCTACCTGGTTCATTAGTAAGTAGCTACCTGGTGGTCACAAAGTTTAGATCATTATCTATCTTGTTCCTAGGTCCCTCACCACTGGGTCTACTTTTAGGGGTATGCTATCAATATTATAATTTGCAGAGATATCGGATTTACCGAAGGTTGTGATTACTCATTGTTTAGCATTTAGTCTCAGACCACGGTTATGGCACCAGTCATTTGTCATTTTTAGGCCTATTTGTAGGATGTTAACATCATTTGGGGATCAATGATTGCTCCAGCTTACAGTCATCAATGAACATGGTAAGCCAGATGTCCCCAAAACTAACCTTTACTTCAGAGGAGTAAATACCAAACAGGAGGAGTCCCAACACTGAACCTTGTGGGACACCACCAATAAAGGTTTCTTATCAGAAGTGGATTCACCTATACAGACATGTGCTCTGTCAGTGAGCCAGTTTGCTACCCACCTGGTGATGCAGGAGTTAATGTCTAATGCAGTAACTTTACCTATGATTCCCGAATGGCAGACTGTGTCAAAAGCTTTGGCCAGGTCTAGATAAGTGGTGTGCATCATTTTAGCCTCATCCATGGCCATGGTGACTTTCTTGAAGTCCACCAGATTAAGCAGACAAGACCTCCTTTTGTCAAAGCCAAACTGCATCTAGTCCAGTGTTTGCAGATTTCCTGTGTCATTACTGATCAGGTCCATGTGAATTCTCTCCATGGAACTGCAGATAAGACCGGTCAGGCTTTTGGGTTTAAAGTTCCCTGGATCAGTTGATGGGCCCCTGTTGTGTAGAGGGACAACTGTTGCAGTCCTCCATTACGCTGAGACAAAGCCCGTCTACAGGCTGTGGTTAGAGAGAGATTCTAGTGGCTCTGATAGATTCTGTTTTAAGTTATTTGAAAAGTATCCTGAAATGTTGCTGGGATCCATAGAGGCTATGGTTTTGGTTTTAGTGAATGCAGTAAGGACCTGTTCCCTCACAATGACTGCCAGGGGGATGGTTGCTGGTATTTCTTTGGGTGTGGTAGGAGGTGATGGGGAGGGGTTGAACTTAACCTGTCGGCCAGGAGGTTTGTTAGTTTCAAGCTGGCTGTATGTGTTGCCATTCATGATTAACTTGGCACATTAATGAGCGTTTCCCCTGAGGTTACAAACATAACTAAAAAAAAAAAAAAAAAAAAAGCCTTATGGCTAATTTTCAATAGGGAGGCTAGCTTTGCCTCATAGTTTGCTTTTGGCAGAGTTGACCAGCTCTCTAATTTGTTTATTTAGACTGGTTGAGTGTCTTTTTACACTGATCTGTCTGTTCCTTCTTGGCTTTGGAGAGGATTTTTTTCCTTTTGTTGAATAGCCTATTTATGCTAGGTGTCCACCAAGGTGGTTTATTTTTGCCTTTATCATAGGTTTGACTCGGACATGTTCTGCATCCTCTATGCAGCCATGAATGTGGTTGTACTTTGCTTTTGTGTAAAGCACAGAATAGGCCTCCATGCCATCCAGGTTCAGAAGGGCTTGGAAATTTAACAAGCTGTCACTCAGTTTGAGGTAATTGGCCTTAGCAAAGTGCTTAACAGGTTTGGAGTTTGATGAGGGTTCTAGGTTAGTTTTAATACTAAAGAAGATCATTTTGTGGTCAGAGCTTACCAAGGAGGAGTTAATACATGGGAGGGAGCAGCTTCACCCCATGTTTGTGAGTACGAAGTCTGGGATATTTGTACATCTAGTTGGGGAGCTAACTAGTTGCTCTAGGGTGTCTGCACTGCCAAAGTCGAAAAAACTCTGAGCAAATGAATTACTGGTCGTACAAGTTTCCTAGTTTATAGAGTGGCAGATGAAGACAGTATGGTGTTATGCTGAATGTGAAGAGATTCCAGTAAGTTCAGGTAGGAGGTGTAGTTTTCTAGACTCATGACAGGGGATCTGCAGCTAGCACGGACATGATAGGGAGTCACACCTATGGTTAGTTGAGCATGAAGCAGCTCAAGTGAGTCATGTTGCTGGACCAGTCCAGCAGTGTACCTGTCCTTTATGAACAGTGAGACACCTCCGCCCTATGTTTTATCCTGAGCTGAGGAGGATTGAAATGTATGAAAGGCATCGTAGCCTTTGATAGCCAGGGTGCTCTCCAAGGTTCTGAACCATGTTTCCATGACTACACGTGTCTGTGGTCTCCAAAGTAAGGAGTACTTCCAAGGAATGCATTTGTTTTTATTTAAACTCGCAGCATTGAGCAGCACTACCTTTGGGTGGTCATAAGTGATTTTGTTATGCTGGATGGTTTGGCAAGCCCTAAAAATGGCACTATGGGGATACATAAAGTTTTTGCCAGTATCCAGAAGTCAGGTGGTGACAAGTGCAAAACATCTCTGGCAGAGCATTGTGGTTTGTTGATCATGTCTTCCCAGACTGACAGATATTGGATCCCCATGTTGTGACACCAGAAACTAAGCCAATTGTTGAAGTCAATCATTTTTGCTGGTACTGTGGCATCATCACTGGTGAAGTTAGGATGCTACTCGAGGCTAGAGTCATACCCGCCTGAGGCGCATATTCAGAAAGCTCCTCTCTTCATACAGTCCAGTGAGGTATGTCATAGGTTGTTTAAGCCCACATGGACTATGACAATGTCACATTTGTACTTGTGGTTTAAACATCTAAGTGCATGTGTGATTTGGAAGACCCTGGCTCCAGAAAGGCAGCTCACTGTGATTTTTCTCCTTCTTTAGACTGGTAAGGGGGACATCAGTACGTCTTACAATAGAATCCCCAATAGCTAAAATGTTTGGCTGTGTGGTGTGCTGCCTTGTAGGCTTGGAAGTAGGGCTACTATGATTTTCATAGTTGTGTGTTGTGTGAATCACCGTCTTTTTTTCAATGTGCATGGAGCCAAGGGAGATGCTTTTAGGAGGTATTGGAAGTTTGGGTAGATTACAAACGAATACCTCTGCATATGTGGATCTGTACGGTTGCTCCTCAGTGGTGGCAGTGAGTGTTTGGGGTGTAACACTAGCAATCTGGTTTGCATTTTTCGTATGTGCATGTGACAGCGTTGCCTCCAATGACATCAATTATTGACAACTCTCACATTAAGTTGTTGTCAGTGAACATAAGTTAGTTACTACACTGCCTCGGGAAGCCCATATCCACCAGGCCAAAAACACATGCAACAGAGAAATGCCTAACCATTATAATCAGATCCTTAGTAGATGGGAAGGAGTAGAGGAGAGTCACTTAAAGATCTATATGAGAGGGGTTAGTAGCATACTATAGGATGACCTGCAGTGGTACTGCCCTCTGCTCAAACCAGCAGCTATTAACAGTGGGCAACTATGGAGAGAGTTTTCTACAGAAGATTGGAGAGGTCTGCATATATACATGGCACTGATAACCACATCTGTGTGATGTGTAAACACAAGGCTTTTAAACCAGCAGAATGAAAGACTTTTACACAGTGAAACCCTCAGTCCAGTCAGGTAAACAGATAAGCCTTCCATCAGCAGTTCCCAACTTGGTGGGTTGAATCAGCCCTTTGCTCCCAGTAGAGTGCAGAATAAAACTCTCTTAATGTGAAACAAATTTGTTTATGAATATAATACTTCATATGACTGTTATTTTCCTTGAAGATATGTATCCAAAATCTCACTCTTTCCTTATGTTTTGAATAACATCTCTATGCTATCATTATCATCCCTTTCCACTTTGAACTCTAACTTTCTGCCTTTGTTATGCATACCAGCATTAACTGTGTAGCTCTAAAATATATCTTGAAATCAGATAATCCCAAGACTCCTTGTTCTACTGGAAGGATCAACTTATTCTCCTTGACTATTGCCCTCTTTCCCTCCCAGATAAAAATCAATCAACTCTTTATTAACTGTTATCCAAAACTTCTCCTCTGGTTGAGAAAAATATGCCTGATCAGTGTAGAAAAGTAAAAGGACTGAAAACACTTATTGCTTGTATCTTGATATCCATATCCATAGGCAAGAGCTTCCAGTTTCTCAGTTTCTGTGTCGTCTTTTACTTGGTCTCTTCCTATATATCCATATCTACCATAACAGAACCCTTTTTAACCTATCCTCCTAAACACTTATTTTATTATGTTCCCATAAATGTAGTTATTGCTGAACCAATTAATGTGTGGGTACATTGTTTGCAGCTATATCATTTGTTTTATCTACATTAAACTGTATACCCAAAAAATCTGGAACTCTTTCAGACTGTTCCGCAATACCAAAGTGTTCCTTTCTGGTTGCATCTGGTAAAAATAATCATCTGGAAATACAGCCAGCTTTTCTTGAATACCATACAAACTGGGGAAGCTCCACTCTCTCATCTTCACTTCACTGCTCTGCATTTGTATCTTACTAATGTTTGGTGCATGCTCTGAAACAGTTATCTGATATATGTCAAAGTTCTCAATTAAATGCACATGTTCCTGTGAAATACAGTTTCTGTCTAGTCTAGCCCAGTTATTGTACCTTGCAGAATAATATGCAAATTCTCTCAGAGTTCCTACTACTAAATTCATGCCATTATGATAAAAAGTCATTACTCTCACCTATTCTATGACAGCTTTTTAAAATCCCTATTTCCAGCTTTTGTGATGCACATACCACTAATGCTTGGCATATTAATCATGAATACATTTGTTCTTATCAACAATGGAACAATGTCGGACTTCCAAGAAAACACAGCAGAGAAGGCCAGTAGACTTGTGTTTATGGGTAAACTTCAGTGACTGGCTAATAAGTGTACTGCCTGGATGTCAGGAAAAAAAGAAATACAAAGGACCTGGAAAAAATCAGCTACAAAAAGGGGGAAGAAACACTGACTGGGGAAAGTTCTGCAAATGTTCAGCAAAAAGCAATGCAACCTCCAGACATGAATTCCAGTAACCTACAAGAAGATATAAAAGACAACTCCCCTACAAGAAGATATAAAAGACAACTCCACACAGACCTGGTTAAAATAAGTGAAACACTGATTGAGTATATCAACACAAACAACAAAAGGCTGGAAAAAATGGAAGAAAGTTTTAAACAAATTATTCGGATAAGGTGATAAAGCTGAAAATAAAATCAGAGGTTGAAATGAAGAAAAGGCTGGCTGAATACGAGACTGCTCAGAAAGAGATATTTCAAAAAAATAATAGAATTAGAAGACAGAACATATAGGGAAAACCTGAGGTTTTCAGCTATACCACAGAAACTGGAAGGAACAGACTGCATTAATTTCATGAAAGCACAAATAAGCACCTGGACTGTTATTCCACAGCAGTTGTGATTAACTGAAAGGGCACATTGTGTGTATGTTCCAAGTCTGGTTCTGAGAAAGCAACCTAGACCTAGAAGGTCAAAGTGCTAAAAGTGGAAGACCGCAGTGCGTTTCTGGAAAATGATTACTTGTTGTACAGCAGGCAGAAGAGAAGTAAATTTCTTCCACTATTCAGGGAATGTTGGGTGCAGGTATGAGATTCAAACTGCTGTACCCAGCTATCTTCAATGTGTTCTTCCCTGGAGGGACAAATTCATTTTTGATGAAGTACACTCTAAATAAGAAATACAAAAGTCTGTCCAACAAAACATGAGCTGTGAAACAGAGAGAGATTCATCTTCTTGTTCTTCTGGTAATAAAGATCACAGAGAGACTGTACCTGTGAAACTTTTTTAAATGTATTATCATAAAATGTTGGAGTGAAGGAAGGGAGCACAACAACTGACCAGAAGAATCGAGAGTAAGTTGGAAATGAAGCAGAAAGAAATTGGGAGATGGAGATTAACAGCAATAAAACCAGTGACAATGCAATAATTATATATGTGAAATATAACAGAAAAAGAAAATTTGGAAATATTGGATTTTTTTCAGAATTTGTTGGACTTGTGGGCGACTCTAAAGCATATGCCCTACTTCGTGTCATTAATGTTCAAAAAATGCTTTGGGGAGGGGAAGAGGAGGGAGAAAGTTAAATATAAGTATTGATTTTTTTTCTTAGTAGCACTATTTTTATGGGGTATGGTTT
This sequence comes from Protopterus annectens, assembly GCF_019279795.1. Lineage (NCBI taxonomy): Eukaryota > Metazoa > Chordata > Ceratodontiformes > Protopteridae > Protopterus > Protopterus annectens. Next base: position 621,365,659 of record NC_056728.1, on the reverse strand, counting down.
TCTTTGCAAGGTATAAAGAAGTTTTTTCAGTTATTTTTTTAAGTCTAATGGGGATTGTAAACATGTGCTGCTGTTTTCTGGTTTTCTTTTCTTTCTCCCTTCTCTCTTTCTTCTTGTTCAATTTTTAGAAATGTATACAATGCAATGAAAAAAAGCCGGGTTAAAACAGCATGACAAATGAAAAATGAATGCACTTTTCCTCACTCTTGCATGAGGAACTGACTGGATTAAGGATCTTAGACTGATTTTGTAAGACGTTTTAAGAGTAAGCAAGTAAATGGAAAAGAATGCTGAATACTATGAGGCTTTTTTCTAGCAAATGCATGTAAGCTCAGTAGCAATTCTGCAGCTGGTCTTCATGCTTCCATGGAAAAATCTGACACAGAGAACCTGGCTACCTAGTTCTCATGTCTCCATGGAGACAATCTGATAAAGAGAAACTGACTACAGGCTAGTGGAGAGTAATTGGCTTAAGAATTAAAAATGAGAAGAGAAACTGACTACGACACAATGTTCTCTGAAAGCATTCATGGGTTTTCATAGCTGGGAGAGCTATAAAGAAAAGACAAAACCAATTGGCACTTAGTAGAAGCACAGGCTGCATCATGCTTCTTGGCATGTTTAACCTTTCTCTTGGGTTAACTCAAGTCTATGACAGTGTGCCTTGTCAGTTTGGGGCTTTTGTTCCTAAAACTTAAGTATTTGAAGAAGTACACAGCTTTCTGTGTTAGTATGAAGTTAATAGGTTTTATGGGGATTTTGGGGGTGCATCTGTTTTTTTTTTTTTTGTTTGAGGGCTGTCAATAAAACAAAAACATTTGCAAGATGTGGCATAGGCTCAAATGGATATGACAAGAAACAACTGTATAAAATTTCAACTTGTCAAATAGTGCATGTACAACACAAAAGACGAAACAAGACATTTAACAAAAAGGTGTTATACATAAAAGGTGGGAATAACAACTTTGTAATACAATGATGCTTTCTGTAAGGTCTTTAAATGTCAATGGTCTCACAAATAAATACAAAAAAGAAACAGCAGTAAACTATATTAAAACATGTAGAGTCCAAATAGGTATGTCATAGGAGACACACTTAGAAATGAACACGTGAATTTGATAAGGAAAGGTTTTCAGGATGGTTATTTAGCAGAATACTTGGGACACAGGAAAAGAGGAGTACCTATATTAATTGTAAGAGAAGCTCTAACAGTGATAGAAGAGGATAAAGAAGATAATAGATTTGTACTGCTAAGGGGCTACTGGCAAGGGAGGAGGAGGATTACACTGGCATGTATTAATATTCTGCCTAAAACTGCTATAATGAAGCTTACAAAAATTCTGGAAGAAAATCAGTTTTCAGCAAGGAATATTACTTACAGATGGGGACTGGAATGTGATTTTCAACAGTGAAGATCTGTCTGGGAGGCCCAGAAGGTACAACAAAGGAGGATAGATTTTAATAGAAATTTATGAAAATATCTAGCATGGAAGATGTGAATTCAGTAATAAGAGTTTGGAGTGAATTTACATATTATTTCAAGATATAAAAACTGGACTAGTCTAGACAGAATTTACATGTCACATGAACATGTGCCTTTAATTGAAGGTCCTGATATGCACCCAATAACTATTTTGGATCATGCAGCAATAATAACTAAAATAAAAACACAGGATAATGAAATAGAAAATAAATGAGAAACTGGCACTTTCCTACCTGTTTCTAAAGAGAGGAATTTAAGGAATGGATAGTGGAGATTATTCAGGAGCTATTAGAAAGGATACAACTTTCTTCTGAAGATATAGCTAGGGAGTGGAATAAAATTAAGGTGGAGTTTAAAAATAGGGTGGAAATAAAAGAAACGCAACAATGGTTAAGAAGTAACAAGAATTATTTAGAGGGACTGACAAATGTTAAAGTATTGCAGAACAGGGGGAATCTCACAGAACAAGAGAAGGATCAACTGCAGAATGCTAAGCAGAAAAGTCAAAGCAAACTTTATTGTCAATCAGATATCCACAGCAGTGCAAACTGAATGAAATTCCATTGCTTTGGTCCCTGTGCAAGACATAATAATGAACATAGTTTGAATGACAGCAAGACTAATGCACATAAAGTAGTAATAAAAAATATTACCAATAAATTGCCACAACTGGACAGGAAGACATTAGAAAGTATTATACTAGGACTATGACTTCACATTGGGATTGCTTAGAATACTGCACTTCATCAGTTGTAGTATGATATATTCTGATGGTCATATTGGAAATGTATGGAGTAGTGACTCACTCCTGACTATTGCACATTCAGGAAGTAATAGCATAAGAAATGAGACTAACTGTACTAGTCATTGAAGCAATTTGCCAGAGTGACTATACGAGTGAAAATAAGGGATTACCTTGGTAATATGCACAAGTTTAGAAATATTGCTGTTATGCAACTGCTTTCTGATAATAACAGAGCACAAAATTTTTTAGCACAATGAATCAGGCAACAGAAAATAGAAAAGGTTGTCGCCAAGCTTAGGGAGCCTATAACAAGGAAGGTAACAAGATATTCTGGAGCGCTATTAGAAATATTTTGGAAATTCCATGTAAGTCTGCATAAAACAGAGCAGTATGGAAATCAAAAAAAGATACAAATGGAAACATTTATGGAAGAATTAAATATGCCAAAGTTAGAGGTAGATGAGGCTCGATTACTAAAGGTTAGGATATGAGGAGAAGAGATAAAAATTGTGATGTATAACCAAAATACTGGAAAGTTTCCAGGAATAGATGGTATGCCTGTGGAAGATTGGAAACTAGGAGGGAAAAACTGATAAAAATCTAGAAGATCTTGTTTAATAGTAATTTAAGGATTAGAAGTATCAGCATCCTGGAAGAAGGCAGTGGTAGCTGTAACACCTAAAGAGTGTAAAGATCCATCAGACCCAGCTTCATACAGGCCTATTTTAATACTAACCATGAATATAAAGTGTTCATGTAAAATGGCTAAAGAAATGACAAAAGTAATGCCAAAATTGACAGATATGGATCAATGTGGTTTTGTGGAGGGGAGGCAAACATTTGGCAACATTAACAGAACACTGATGAGCCAGAAGGAAGCAGAATGCAAGAAAATATCATTGTTGTTGTTGGGTCTTGATGCAGAGAAAGCATTTGACAGAGAAAGCTGGGACTTTATGAGCAAGGCAATGGAAGTATCTGCATTTCCTGAAAATAATTCTAAGGTTGATTAGAAGGATATATGAGGGATCTGAGGTGAAAATTAAATTGGGTGGGGTCCTCTCTGATAACAGGCAGGGGTGTCCTCTTTCCCCTTTGTTATTTGGGGTCTACTTTATTTGCTCGAATATCATATTGAATATGATATTCTCGACACGAGTACACCGATATTCTCGACACGAGTACACCGAAAGCGCAAAACATCGAAAATGTAAACGGAAATCTCTGTATGTGGAGATTTCCATTTACTTCAATGTAGTGCGATCTCGCAATTGGTATATTTAAGTAGCGGGGGTGTCAGGGATGCAGGGAGGCATCGGGGGTGCAGGGACACTTGCCCCCCTGCCTACACTAGTTTAAAATTTTTTTCATGTATTTTTTTTATTTTTTTGTAATTCGATTGTTTAATAGTTCAATGCATATGGTTCGATCCATATGCATTAGAGCTATTAAACTTTCGAGATCCTAAAGTAGACCCGTTATTTGTATTATATTTAGAACTACTGGCAAAGAAAAAAGGGACTCAGAAATTTAAAGATATAATTGGTAAGGTAGACAAAAAAGCTGGCTCTATTTGCAGATGATATTTTATACCCGACAAAACCAGAAAGAGACAATACAGTGTTGTGGAATGTTTTGAGACATCTGAAAATCTTTTCAGGATACAAAATTAATGAAGCTAAAACAAAGGCGATAGCAGTAAATTATGTACCCACACACAAACTGGTTCAGCAATCCCTTTTTATGGGGATGTGATAAAATGAGGTACTTGGGAGTACAGATTAAAAATGATTCTGGTGTGGCAGCTAAGGATCTGTGGGAAGAGACTAAACAAAAGATGATAAAAAACTGAGAAAAAGGAAGCTTTGTAATATGTATATGGACAGTAAGATATAAGCAGTCAAACTGTATAGTCCCTTTAATCTTGTACACACATCAGGCATATTTTTATCAACCAGAGGAGAAGCTGTGGATAGCAATTAAAGAGCTGAAGGACTTTATCTGGGAGGGGAAGATGGCAAGAGTCAAGTGGGATAAGCGGATTCTTCCAGTAGAACAGGGCGAATGGGATCACACAATTTGAAGATGTATTTCACAGCTACACAGTTAAGGCTTGTATACATAGCACAAGCAGGAAACTATAATTCAAAGTGAAAAGGGATGATGTTGAAACAGGGGGGAAGCTCAAGAAACAAGGACAGACTGGGATTTTGGATGCAGGCCTTTAAGGAGAACAACCACCACTGACAATATTATAACCATAAAGTAACAAAAAGTATTCTAAGAACTAAGCAAACACGGGGATGGTGAAAGGAGATTCTGCCAAAAGGGATTACTGCAACTAAGGATATAGACAATAGTGAAGAGGGGGATGGAATTTATTGCAGAAAACTGGCAAAGCAACCAAGGTATTGGGAGCAAATAACTAGAGAGAGAAAGGTAATAGAATGGGAAGAGGCCAAGAATTTATTTGGACTGCAGGTTAGAGACTGCCTTCCCTATCAAGGAATGATATCAAAGTATAGGCAAACAAAGAAATAGAGGGGGTCCTACATGAAAGACCAGCAGTGGTACAGTTTTTTTTTAGAATCTAAAACAGAAGCTGCCATTAAAAAGGAATAATTAGTGCAGCATATACAACACTGCATGATAACTATAAGAATCAATAAGAGGAGGTTCGACAGGATTAGAAAGAGACCGGATAAGCAATTCACAAAGAAACAATGGGAAGATATATGTACATCTCCCAAATTTGCAACAAAATCTAGAAGATTTTGGATTTTTGCTTGGAATTGTTTACACAGAAATTTTATATGCCAAGTAGACTCCAGTTTATTTTTCCTTATGTAGACAGCAAATGTTGGAGGTGTGACAGGGAGGAAAGAGGTATTTGGGAACATGTTTTCTGGGAGTACAATGGGTTGGGGGACTTTAAGGATTCCCTGCAGGATGCAATGTCAAAGATGCTGGGTGGCTGGATTGGTGTGACAAGCGAGATGATTTTTCTGAGCTATGATACAGAATCGGAATTACCTAGACATGTTAAGGCTTTACTGTGTCTAATTATGGTGGCTGCCAAAAAAGCAATTACTAGAAAAGGGAAATCAAAGACTAAACCAACTGTATTAGAAGCAGTGAATATAGTAAAGTAAAAACAACTGGAACTGAGGTCTTTAGAAAAGGGTAGGAGCAAACTACATAAGAAAAATGGGAATTGTGGGAACAATACATACAGGGGAGGAATGAGATTTGAAGGTTAAATGAGCTATGTAACGTTTGAAAATGATTGGGTAGATAAGTGATGTATAATGTTTGCAACTGGGAGTGTTGTCAGTATGGTTTGTGATGTAAAATGCTTGCAACTCTGATTGTATCGGTGTGGTTTGCTTCCATTTATATAAATGCATGATTGCTTATGTCATAAGTAATGGTTTAATAAAGATGTTTCTTGTTAAAAAAAAAAAAAAAAAAAAAAAGAGGAGCAGGATTTGATTTATGTAATGTGGTTTATATTATATGATATATAGTAATATATGCAAAGTAAAATGTTTATTAATATTAATTTGTTAATACAGTTTAATTACTTTTGCATAAAAGTAAACTTGCCTATGCCACAAGTGCTAATTCAATAAAGATGTATTAAAAAAAATAACATTGGAGCCTATGTCACATTTTACAACACTTTGCATTAAGTTAACAGGTTATGGGGGTTGCTTGACAGTCTTCATTAAAACAAACACACAAAACTACACGCATGTTCAAATAATGAAGTTTAACATTTGTAACAAGAACAACTGTACCTTAACATGTCCTTAAGTAACCTAAAACTGAAGTCATCCATACTAAGATGCATGTTATTCCCTGTGCTTCTACTTACACTAATTGATGTCTGCTGCTTTTTTTATCTTTATTCCCCTCCCAAATATGAAAATAGCCTTGAAGAAACCAGGTATTAGCCTGTCTCCATGGAAACATACAAGAAAGAAATGTAGTCTTCAGCTGCAGGCTTCTAAAAGCAAGCTGAAACATTTATTGCTACAGGAAAACTTTTCATTATATTCAGTGTTCACCTATTTACCTGTTTCTGCTTAAAACTTGTTTCCAGACATTCATCATTTACTTACTCTTCCCCCTCCCCTCAGTGTCCTTTCCACATACATGAATTGAGGCAGATGCCTTTCAGTTTTCTGTATGTATAACAAAGTCAATAAAAATCCACTTTTTCTTCATCAGCCATATTTCACAAATGAGACTGATGCTTTGAAATCTCACATTTATTCACTAATCTTAGTGTTGCTGGTGGTCTTCCTGTTCATCTCCATCTCCCAACTCCAGATTTCGGTTCAGTTCTAAGGTACTGATTCTTCTGGTCAACTCCTTTGCTTTTCTCAGTCTCCCAAGCATTTTCCTTTGGAAAGAGTAGAAAAGGTTTCACTGACAATAGCTCCTTTTGCTTTATTATCAGAAGAATGAGAAGCAGAGTCCCATTCTGCTAACAGCTCACTTTTTGTTGGACAAACTTTTGTAATTCTTCCTTAGTTTGTTATACATCAAAAAATGACTTTGATGAAGACAGCTGGATGAAACAGCTTGCATCACAAACCTACCTCTCGACATTCCCTGATTACGGAAATAAATTTCTATTCTGCCTGGTGTACAGTGAATAATTATTTTCCAAAATCTCTTCTGTATCCATTTTTTAATATTCTGTCTTTTTGCCAGTTTTGTCAGAATCAACTCTTTCTGTTGTTAGGTTCACATCTTTACTTAAGTAGCTCTTACCTGCATTCTCATAGCCAGATATGGAGTAAACAATTCCTTATGTGGATTACCAGTTGAGTTGATTATTTGCGACTTCATAAAATTATATCTGCTCCTTCTAGTTTCTCAAATCTCAGATTTCCCCAAGTGCTTTGTCCTCTAATTCTACCATTTTTTTTAAATCATCTCTTCTTGAACAGTCTCATACTAAGCCAACCTTTTATTCATTTCAACCTCTGATTTTTACTATTTTACCAACTCATCTGAATGCATGTTTAAAGCTTTTTCCAGCCTTTTGTTATTTTGAGTTGATATACTCCTTCAGTAGTTTTATGGAAAAATATTATGTCTCATAATTATTCTTCAATAAACACATATTAGCTAGTAGTTTCTTCAGAAATTAATCAAATAAAATGTTTATGATATGTTTATGTGAAAGGAAAGCTGAAAATAGATGCATAATTATGCAACAGATATTTTCATATGAGTAGTAGCTGTACATTTTCATGTGTCATACAATTGCATTTTCTCTCTATTAGCAAACTGTAGTGTACTAACAGATAATTGAAGGCAAAGTAAGTGCTGAAGAAGTTAAGGGATGTGTTATGTTATGTTACATTGCATTACGTTTGAAGAGTCTAGTGTCAGAAAGTTAATGAAAATGTGGCAGGTATCTGTGGAAACCAGATTAATCAGAGGTACGCTCCCCTCTCAGGCCAAGGGATGAATCTTTGCAAGGCTGTATGCGAGATAGTCTAAACTGGTACTAAATGTTTCAAAGTTGAGTATGAATGTAGGTGGTACATGTTTTGAAAGGCATATTTGTGAAATATTCATGTGAAGCTGTAAGTGAGAACCATGAGGGATGAGAGGAGTTCCAAGTACAGTAAACTCTCAGTTAACCAGAACTCAAGCAACCAGGAAAAAAAAAAAAAACACGAAAAAATACAGTACAATTTTCATGTGTTGCACTTTCTGCCCCCCCCCCCCACACACACACACACACACACACCTTACGTTTTTAGAGTTTTGAAAACGAAGATAGGAATAAATTTCCTCTCTTCCCTACCTAAGAACAAGTCAAACCAAACAAATAGTATAAGGTACAGTATTAGTCAGGCCTATTTTTAATAGTAACTCTCAAGCAACTAGAAACTACAGTTATCTGGCATCTACCAATCCCCATGGGTGCTGGTTAACCGAGAGTTTACTGTACATTGATTTGTTAAAAGTAATGCTACATGAAAGTTCTGCATGCATGAAAGTGATAAGAAAAAAAGTATACAAAGTTTTTTCCTTTATTCTTTCAGACTGATCTGAAAAGTTTAGTAGGCAGTCTCCCAGTGCTGTTTATGGAATAAACAAGTACTCTGCACATCCTGAAGTTTTATTTTTGACTCGAGACTAAAAGGTAAAATTCTTTGTTATTTACTTATGAACTTCAACATCTGGTGCCTTAAGACTTGGATTTTGAACTTTGGTATTGCTGCACTGCAGTGTGGAATAAATTACAAGGGCACAGAACAGAAAGTTCTTCTGTGAATTCCACGCCGTTTTGCATGGAACAGTCAGAGATTAAGATATCTAAATGTTCAGGCTGTGCAAACAAGCTAGACTAAAAATGGGGAAAATGGCTTTGTGAGGAAAAACGTTTTTTCCTCTCTCTGACAAATGTATTTAAAAAAAATGGAATGAGTGAAAAAATGCTTTGTTGACTGACTGAGTTTGCTTGTTAGGTATAGGTAAAGTAATAGTGGGAGGACCCCACAGCAAATAAGGAAAAGTTTATTAATGTGTATGTGCATACAACAAGAGAGAAAATTAAAACAAGGAGGCACCTCATGTCGAGGGAGGTACCCACAAGACTAAAAGTTAAGAGGCATGAAAGACGTTTTGTGTTGCTTAATGTATGAGCGGAAAAAAAAAAGAGAGAGAGAAAAAAAGTTAAAGTTAAATCAAGTTCATGAGCCTACAGCATGATGGGATATGGATGTGTATGCGGATAAACCAAATTCATGAGCCTATAGCATGTCAGGACATAGGTGTGGGTTTGCTGATAATCAAGTTTATGAATTTACAGCACGCTGGGACACGTGTGTGTGTGTGTGTGTGTGTGTGTGTGTGTGTGTGTGTGTGTGTGTGTGTGTGTGTGTGTGTGTGTGTAAATCAAGTTCATGAATGTATAAATGTATAGCATGTTGGGATATGGGTGTGTGGAAAAACACAATTCATGAGCCTATAGCATGTTGGGACGTAGGTGTGTCTGTATGAAAGTACCCTCAAGAGGTTCCAAAAAGAGTGGTCAGTTCTGGACACGGTACCTATCCCCCCATTATCCCAATCACAATGCTGGAGCTATAAATTTTGAGCTCATGATGGGAGAAAAGAGCAGGTCGTAAACATCCTCTCTAAGCCCAAAAACACAGCATCAATGGGTCCTGATAACATCCCACGCTGCTTCCTACATAGGCTCAAACAAGAATCAGCATGACTATTGGCTACTCTTTTCAATAACAGTCTAAGCACTGGCTTCATCACAGCTGAATGAAGAACAGCCACAGTTATCCCCCTGCACAAAGGTGGTGCATCTACTAACCCCAGGAACTACAGACCTATTAGCCTGAGTAGCCTTATCTGCAAGGCCATGGAGAGAATCATAATGGACCTTATCAACAAAGATTTAGGTAATCTACAAACACTAGATCCTACCCAATTTGGATATGAAAGGGGAGATCATGCTCGTTAAACCTGGTGGACTGCTTAGAGACAGTGACAAGGGCCCTGGAGGAGGGAAAATGTGTGCATACATCCTACCTAGACCTGGCCAAGGCATTTGACACTATCCCTCACTCAGGCATCAACAACAAACATTCCCAGCTAGACATCAACCCTTATATCGTAAGGTGGGTTGCAAACTGGCTCTCTGATAGAACCCATACAGTCAAAATATGGGAATCCACCCTCCAATAGCAGACCTGTTACCAGTGGTGTTCAACTGGGATCGGTCCTGGGACCTCTTCTGTTTTGGAATCTATTTCTCCGATATACAAGCTAAAACCACGGGACTGTGGCTGACAAAGTCTTCTGACGACTGCAAACTGGGTGTGGTCATAGAATCTCCAAACAAAGTCAACACCCTTCAAGAAGGTTTTACTCAAACAAATGGATTGGGGCCAAAGTCATGGCCTCAAACTTTATGCAAAAAAAATGCATCATCATCCCTTTCAGCAACAGCGATATTCCTGCAAATGATCACATCAATGGCAACACCCTAACTACGCACTCAGTCGTGAGAGATCTGAGCACTCAGGTTGACAGCAACCTTGCCTTTGATCACCATGTCTCCAAAGTTGTAAGAAGGGCATCCTATATGGCTAACCTCATAAGTAAGGGCATTGCCTCAAGAAAAACTGAAGTTATCACCTCCCAGTACTCTACATTCATTAGGCCAATAATTGAGTACAACACCTTTTTGGCATGTACCTTTCAATGCACCTGCAGCAATTGTAGAGACCACAAAGGTTACTCACAAAGAAAATTCAAGGTCTTCGGCAGCTATCCTATGTGGATCGGCTGAAATCACTGTCACTTTATTCTGTTTCATACAGACTACTCAGAGTCAATCTCTGTCTTGCACATAAGGCAATCTCTGATCCTGCTTTATTGGAAATGCTGCACATCCGCAAGTCAAATGGCACACAGGTTACTCATTCTAAAGACCTAAACCTGGTATGTGACATCAATAGAACCTGCTGGAGGGACAAATTTGTCTTCCAGAGGTTACCACACCTTTGGAATAGACTCCCACTTCACATCAAACAAAGCACCTCATTGGCTCTCTTCAAACACAATCTGGATGACTGTATGGGTAACTGTAAATTCACCCCAGGGGTTTCACCTATGTCCAACAGACAGGGGCAACAGGTGCTGATTATAGTAACAAGGGTAAAATTTGGCTAGACTTGTAAGGGCCCTCGGGCCATTAGCAGAGTAAGTAACTTCCTATGAAAGCAAGTGGGTGCTGTGAGAAAAGGCTGATCGAAACTTTTCTTCTGTCACTGCATAACAGAATCCCTGCCCTTTCCTTCCTGAATGGTGAGTGAACTGATGTAGTCATTTTACTTTTCTAAATTACCAGGATCTATAAGGCAAGTCTTAATAGGGAACAAAGTTGGGAACACCTACATATTTTATGCATCATAATTATGGAAAGGAAGGTTGTACAGTGTTTGCTAAATTAATAGAAATATTGACAAATAATGGAAATTTCTTAGTTTCTTTAGTGATTTTCAGTCTATTTTTTTCCAGAAATTCACAAAATCATTTTCAATTTGCTAATTATTTAAGGAAAAGCCGTTTAGCAGTAAATTACTAAATTATCTACTTAAAGATAAATGACATCATAATAAAGCGGCTCCATAGTCTTAAAAATGGGTAAATTGCCAGACAATGCCACAAAAGCGTGCAAAAGTTGAGATCCTGCTCAAAGGTGTTCCTGGATCAGAAATCACCAAGAAGGTCAGAAAATGAATACCGGTGAAGGGTTGTCACCCAGACTTTCAGGCAGATGTGTCACAGAATGTCCACAACTCCTCTGGATGATTTGTATCTGATCAGAGAATGCCATAAGAATCACAAGGCATCCTGTAAACAGCTGGAGGGGACGCTGGAACAACAGGGTGTTACAGGGAGTTCCATAGCTGTTTGGAGACTTCTGGATGCTGGGCTTCTAGCTTGCAGTCCTCTGAAGAAACAGAAACTGACCAACCAAATGAAGGCAAGAAGACTGCGCTGGGTGAAAGTTTCAAAACTGGTCAGAAGAAGACTGGGAACGGGTTGTTTTCAGTGATGAGAGCATAACACAGTGTTTGGATCAGCAAGTACAATATGTCAGATGACACTCTGGAGAGCAGATGAGGGACAAATGTATCGTTCAGAGTGTCAAGCACCCCGCTGAAGTGATGGCATGGAGCATTATGAGCATCTTTGGAACAGGGTGGCTCTATACTGTTCAGGGAAACGAAGCAGGAACAGTACAGAACCATACTACAGCAATGTATGCTCCCTCAGCTGTGTGACAGGGCAAAGAAGAAGGAAATTTCTGGGACGGGGAATTCATCTTCATGCACGATAGTGCCCCATGTCACAAAGGTTGACAAATGACAAGTTTCATTGATATCAATGCTACTGAAGTGTTATCATGGCCAGGAACAACCCAGATATGAATCCATTAGAGAACTTGTGGGCTATTCTGAAATTGTAGATGAAAATGACCATAACAAACAAGCGGCAACTGACTGAAGAATTCATTTCAACTTGGGCAGGCAATGCTTTGATGACTGAACATTGCATGAACTTGCATGACCTATGCCTCAACGAGTTAAATCCTTGATGATGGCCAAAGAGTCATTCACAAAATATTAGAAAACTGTATTAGAACATTTTTTCATAGAACGTGAATTATATTGTTTATTTCATATACTTATATTGAGTTATATGGCAAAACAATTAAAAACAAAAATAAAAACACTGATTTCTATTAATTTGGCCAATACTAAGTATTTGAATGAGTGGTTTCAATTTACTAAAAATTGCTCTGGTGAAGTTTTTCCATTAATTGGTACTTATGATAAGCATAAATTAGAGAATTTGAAGGACATTTTGGAAGAAAAGAAAAATGAGGTAAGTTGGGAACAATGGGCAGTACTTTATTCTTGGTTACACGGAAGCTCTTAAAAGGGAAAAGGAATCAGCATTAAGGGGATTACAGGATATTAACAAGTGGTTGTTACAACAGGTAAAAGAGGTCAAGAAAAAAGTACAGAGCAGGAAAAAGTGATCCCTTTATCATGTCTTGGCAGGGTTGGAAGAAACTGGTGATGGCTAAAAAGCAGAGACTTCAGACGAGGATGATAATCCTCCAGTAGTTACTGCACCCCCACCCACATATGGGTTGCTCCTGTACAAAATGCTGCTGTTTTTCAGACCCCTGCATTTCAGACAACTGTCCAATGGACACCAGGTCAGTGCAGTACTGCTAAATCTCAACCTAGTTCCCCTGTTCACCCCTCATCTTCAGAACAGGCATCTGCAGTCGGGGAGGTTTCCTCTTCTTCTCATTTCCAACAAACCTCTACCTCTCCAACAAGAGCACAAGTATTCAATACACCCATAGCCCACTACACACACTCGCATGACAGGGTAGGACAAGATGTTGTGGCCTCTGGAGTGGATCCTTTGACACCTCTTACAGAAATATTGGGGGCTAATAATAACGAGCTTGTTCATCGCCCTTGGACCCCTATTGATTTGCATATTATGTCCAAACGTTTTCCAAATATTAGAGAAGATCCATTAAGGTTTAAGGAGAAATTAAAAACTATGTTATAATCCTACTTTAACAGATTTAAACTAGCTGCTTTGGGAAGTCGCTTCAGAAAACATTTAAACCAGCTGCTCCGGGTAGTTGCTTCAGCAAACATTTACTTGAAAAGGCTGAAATAACAGATTTTACTCTCACAGGAAATGTACTAATACACAAAAGGACAGCACTGTTAAATAAAATTACAAACATGTGTCAAGTTAGAACAGACCGGTCTAAGATACAGACAGGCATGTAAGCAAAATAAAGGGGAAGTCCCTGCAAATTATTTGAGTCATCTCAAAGCAGTGTTTGCTAGACATTCAAGAATACCAGATCTAAAAGAACAAACTAAGTCAGTTATTGCAGCTGCTTTTGTACATGGTCTGTAAGCTCCCGCACAGAATCAAATAAAGCAAGTGCTTATAGACTGGCAGGGAAAACATTTGGGAGTCCTAAGCGCTGCAAATCACTGTACTGAATATCAGACCAAAAAAACAGAGAAAGGATACAGAGGATAAGCTGTTAACTTTGCAAATAAGTGGGACATGGGAAGGGGGACAGGAACTGCTAGGGGATGTAATAAGAATGCTGGTAGAGGGGGAACAAGGTGTAGCTTTTTGGCAACAATGAGCTGGCAGTGCCCCACCTGCCTCATCTGATGGATCTTGCTTCAACTGTGGTAAAGCAGGACAATGGAGAGGAGAATGCCCACACAAGCAAATGCCAAGAGTCCAAGATACCTGGACTGAATGGCAGCCAAATTATAACAATGCTGCATTTCCTCAACCATCTCCTTAAATTGGAAGGAGTCAGAAATCACTGTACTGACTACGTCAGAAGTAATAAAACAGAAATAAATCTTGATCCTCTGCTGCCACCAGATCAAGAGAGACCCTATGATAAGGCAGAAACAAATTCAAAGGAAATTCCTTTCCTGGTGGACATCGGAGCTCCTAGGTCTGTATTAAAGTTACCTCCGATAGTCAGACACCAGTATCAAAACATAAGGTGAAGGCAGTTAAGAGTAACAAATGCTACTGTTACGTATATTGTTAAAGAACCTACACCCATTTCTGTAGGACCAAATGAAGAAAAGCAGTCTTTCCTTTTGAGTGCTACTGCACAGGTAAATGTGCTAGAGAGAGACCTGTTACGCAAACTGGGTTTATTATTTACTGCACACCAGAAGGGGTGTGTTTGGTTGTTTCAACAGAATCAGAGGAGAAAGTATTAGCAGTCTTAGCAGAAGCGGAGGAACAGCCTGTTGAAGGCATACAGACAGCTGAAAAACTGCTGCAGCAGGTACCTAACTTATGGGCTAAACATGCCAGTGAAGTAGGTAAATTAAAATCGGTAGAACCAGCAAAAATAAAATTGAATCCATCCAAACCTCTCCCTAAAATTCCTCAGCATCCACTGTAACCAGAAGCAGAGCAGGGACTCCAACCTGTAATTACGTCCTTGATACAACAAGGAATAATGGTGACAACTAAAACCCCTGTAATACTCCTATTCTCCCGGCGAAAAGCCAGGAAATGATACAGGTTTGTGCAAGATTTGAGGGCTGTAAACAATGCAGTATTACCCAACTTTTCCTGTGGTTCCAAATCCAACATCAACACTGAATTACATACCACCTACAGCAAAATATTGTTCTGTGATAGATCTGTGTTCAGCATTCTTTTCTATACCTATCCAACCTGAAAGTCAGTTTCCGTTTGCCTTTACTTATAAGTGACAGCAATATACACGGACATAGTTACCACAGGGATACAATGAATGCTTATGTTTCTATACTTGCCAATGTTCTAGTATTACACTGCATTCATACTTAGTTATATGTACTTTACTGCAACCCTCCCTATCCCTTGCATATGTTCCCATTGCATATTTTAAACTTTAAATTCTAATCTCTCTCTTTACTTAATAGTTGTTAGTCAGCTACTCCTGATTATAACTGTTACTTATCTCTTTATATTTCAGCTTGCCCTGCCATGTGTAAACCCTCCTAGGTGTCTTCCACCACTCCATGAGGTACCCTGGCTTCCCATCCAGTGAACTGAACTTCCTAACGTGGATTTACTGAACTACCTGAGCCTATACTAGCTTTCTCCAGCTCTAGCTAAAGTAAAAGTGTATGTAAAATAATTTCCACTTCTCTGCAATTATATTAAAACTCCCCACATGTGAACGCTAGCAGCCTACCGTAGACCCTACTTATTCCTCTCTTCAGTCTGCCCCTTCCAAAGTGCTTGTGCTCCCCCTGTAGTTACTTATTTGTCCAACAGGTGGCAGCATTTACCTAATACTAATATATTCTTATTAACCTAAACTGCCCTACAGCTTCTTATCTATCCTACTCCTGTCCCACTTTGAACCTCTGCTTCCCACCTCTCTTCCCCAGTAATTCTGTGCCTCACTCCATGGCCTTTCTTATCTCCTTGCTAGCTATCCACTTTACTGATTGTTCCTCACTTACTGGCCTTCGCCCTTCTCCTTGGCTCTATCTGCCTCCATTTTACTTTCTATTTCTTTTTTTTTTCCTGCCTCCAGCCTCTACCGCTTCTATCTTTCTTACTTCCTACCTAACTCCCTCCTCTTATCTAGCAACCTGTTCAGCCCTCCTGTTTCCCGCCTCATCCCTCCCCCCTAAATCCATAAAGGTACATCTACCTTTGTGGCGCCATTTTTAAATTGTTCCTGGTCCCCTCCAGTTGTATGCTGTGTAGGCTGCTGGCTTCACTCGTCGGTAAGTGCATTTTCTTACTGTCTGTACCTAAAGCATTGTAATAAAATTATATGCCTACAGCATATGTAACCACTCTATGGTATGCTAGCTTCCCGCACAGCCACGCTAAAAGTGTACCTAGACCTGGCTTTTGCGTCATTTTAGCTGCAAGTATCCATGCTATTGTACGCTAGCTCTACTACATGCACTGGCAACTGTCTGAGTCAGGACCAGTTCTGTTTAATTTGTATAATCACACGCTCCTCACCTGGTGCTATTTCTAGCGTGCTACTGTGGCTGTTTCCCTGCTGAGCTCGTTTTAGTCTTTACCATCTATATTACCACTCACAGTTATTATAAGGCCATAGCTGCACTTATAGCGCTCACTGTTGCAGTGGACCTTCTTTTTTAGTCAACACGCTCACCATTTAACATTGCATTTTCCTTTTTAAATTGCCCAATAACTGTTTTAATGGCAACTGTTTGAATGAAGCAGGACCGGGTTATTTGTAAACCGACATATTGGTCGCTCCTCACCTGGTGCTACTTGTAGTGTGCTACTACTGTAGTTGTTTAATTGTGTGGGTACATTCCAGTCTATTACCACCACACAGAACTACAGATTCTTAAATCTTATAAAAAGGTTGTAGTTGCGCTTAAAGCGGCCTCTTTTGTAGTGTGGCCTGTTATCTATACAATACGCTCACTCACTAGTGTTGCGTTATTTGCCTCCAGCTTAGCTACTGTTAATGGCAACAGTCTGAGGCATGACCTTTTTTGTAAGGTGAAGACCTGCTAGCTCTTCACTTAGTGCTATTTATTGTGTGCCGTCTGCTTGTGAGGATATATTAAAGCCGTTTATTCGTCAATATTCATCACTTAAAGTTTTGTCAGGTCATAGTTGTGTTTTATTTTTGTCAGGTCGTACTTGTGTTTTAAACACTTCTCAATGCAGCACTTTTTACTGAAAAGTCTAGCCCATGTCCAGCTCTTGCTCAACTTCCACTAAGGTAACACCTGGGCTAGCCTACAACCATTTTTGCTATTGTGCTGTAACATTATCTCTACTCTTAATTGTGCTTCCAGTCTCTTGCTGCAACCTCCCCCTCGTAAAGAATTGGTTTCAGCCTGCTGTTGCATCGTGAGCTGGTATTAGCCCACTGCTAACATTGTGAAATTACAAGAGCTGTACTCAAAAGGAGAAAAGAAAAAGTAAAACAGAATTAAGATATGCATTTTTTCCCTTTCCCTGTCTAGCCTATTGCTGCTCTTTGAGTCATTACATATTTGTATCCTAACTAAAAATGTATTTTTCTCTGTTTTGAATGATGTTATAAAGAACTAGCTTACTGCTTATGTTTCTATGACACCTGTCAATGTTCTAGTATTACACTGCATTCATACTTGGTTATATGCACTTTACTGCCCCCTCCCTATCCCTTGCATATGTTCCCATTGCATATTTTAAACTTTAAACTCTAATCTCTCCTTTTACTTAATAGTTGTTAGTCAGCTACTCCCGATTATAACCGTTGCTTATCCCTTTCTATTTCAGCTTGCCCTGCCGCATGTAAACCCTCCTAGATGTCTTCCACCACTCCATGAGGTACTCTGGCTTCCCATCCAGTGAACTGTACTTCCTAATGTGGATTTACTGAACTACCTAAGCCTATAATGGCTTTCCCCAGCTCTAGCTAAAGTAAAAGTGAATGTAAAATAATTTTCACTTCTCTGCAATTATATTAAAACTCCCCACATATGAAAGCTAGCAGCCTACCGTAGACCCTATTTATTCCACCTCTCTTCAGTCTGCCCCCTTCCAAAGTGCTCCCTCCCTGTAGTTTCTGATTTGTCCAACAGGTGGCAGCATTTACCTAATACTAATATATTCTTATTAACCTAAACTGCCCTACAGCTTCTTATCTATCCTACTACTGTCCCACTCTGAACCTCTCTGCTTCCCTCCTCTCTTCCCCAGTAATTCTGTGCCTCACTCCACGGCCTCTCTCATCTCCTTGGTAGCTATCCACTTTACTGATTGTTCCTCACTAACTGGCCCTCTCCCTTCTCCTTGGATCTACCCTAACTGGCCTTCGCCCTTCTCCTTGGCTCTACCTGCTCCGTTTGCCCTGTGGGCTCACTCCACTCCCCTACCCTACCCCCAAATCCCACCCACCCCATACCACCTCTACACTTATACTTAATTAACCACTCCCCTCCTTCCACACCCTAGTATCTAACCAACCACTTCCTTAATTAATCTGCACTCTCAGACCATTCTCACATACCAACCACACTCCTTTATATACTACTAAACCCTTACTCTTCTTGTATAATCCATTACTTATACCTTCTCTTCCTCTCCAAAACCCTACTAGAACTCAAACTAAAGACCATGCATCTCAAACCTATCATTCTCATAACTTACATATTTATTCTCACAACATTATCATACCTACACTACCTCACCACACCACTCTATTCTAATCACCCCCCCCATTTCACACAACACTCTCATCCTGTGCACAGCATGCACACTGCTCAATCTGTATATCCCTCAGCCTCTTCCTTCTCCACAACACAATGCTCTTTCCATTCAAAGTTACAGCCAACCATAAACATACTACTCCCACCTTTACTGGCACCAACTCAATAAAGCCAACTACCCAAAAACTGGAATCTAAACATCTTAAATACCTCTTATCTCACATCCATTACTTAATCTGAATCTTTCTATCTGGGGACATGCACCCTAACCCAGGCCCCTTCCACAACCATAGCTCACCCCCCCATCTCATCAACCCTTGTCAGCTGGCAAATCCCTCCATCTCATAGCCCTTAACGCTCAAAGCATATGTAATAAAATCCCTACCCTCCATGCCTGGCTACTCCACAATCAACCTGATATTCTGTCCATCTCTGAAACCTGGCTAAAACCACATATAAAAGATACAGAACTGATACCACCCAACTACTGTATTATTTGAAATGATAGAACTCATAAAAAAGGGGGAGGTGTTGCTCTCCTCTATTCCTCATCACTCTTAGCCACCCCATACTCCAAGCCCTTTCCCAAATTTGGTAAAGCAGAATTAATCCCAAAACTCCTTCAGTTAAACAAGTATAAATCTATTTGTATCATCCCTCTTTACGTCCCACCTGGAGACAGTGTCCCAATCCTTGAAGATTTACTCTCCTGGTGCTCCACCAACATTACCCATGAAACTATAATCCTGGGCGACGTTAACATTAATTGGGCCACAATTCAATCACCAACTAACTCCCTAAATATAAATCTGTACAACTTCACTCAACTTATCAACTCTACTACCAGACCTTCCAAGGACCTGCTCTCTGGAAGCATCCTTGACTGGATTCTGGTCTCCCATCCCCACTACTTCTCTGACAATGGTACTCTTCCTGACCCACTAGGTGACCACATCCCAACTTTCTGCCATCGTCTTCCCTCCTCCCTTCAATTGTCCCACACCTATACCTCTACTAGGCTCCTAAAAAACTTCAACCTTGATATATTCATAAGACGCACTAAAAAGAACTAACTGGAACCCACTAAAAACCTTACCCCTAGAAAATGCTGTTTCATACTTCAACACAACTTTCTTAAACTTGCTTGATTCCTTGGCCCCCTCCAAAACAAAACAGATAAAAAGTAATCCAGTGCCTTGATTAACTAAGAATAACTTAGCCACCATGCGATTTTGAGATACAGCCTGGAAACGCTACCAAAATAACAAGTCCCTTTCCACCCTAAATGAATACAAAACACTTTGCAACAAAGTGAAGAAACTTATCACCACTGACCGCAAAGCCTATTTCTTCACCCTCCAGACTAACCATAATACTAACCCCAAGAAATTCTGGAATGGTATCTCCTCTCTCCTTAACCCTGGTAAAAAAGAAAACCCCTGCCCCAATCCAAATATCTCAGACCTGGATTTAGCTACTCAACTCTTTCTTCATTGACTTCATAACTAAACTCACCTCTTCCTTCACCAAAATTCCAGTTCCCACTGATTCACCTTCATATAACCCCTTCTCCACCAATAACTCCAGCCTCCAAACTCCTCTTTTCTCCTTGAACCCCATCTCTATCGCTACCATACAAAAAAACTCCTTCTAAAGCTGAAACCATGATCCAATGCACCCGATGAGTTACCCTGTTATTTCCTAAAATTAGCCATAGAATATATCGCCTTCCCTATCTGTATACTAATAAACCGGTCTATTTCTGAAAGCCATGTTCCCCTGCTCTGGAAAAAAACCTTTATCATTCCGCTACACAAAGGTGTCAGCAATAATGATATTTCCAACTCCTGCCCTATCGCTATCCTATCTCCAAATTTCTCGAAAAATGTATCCACCTTCAACTTCTACCCTCTCTCATAAACAATAACCTTATTTCTACCCAGCACAGGTTCCAACCGGGCCACAGCACCATCACCGCTCTTCTCTCCTTTTTAGAAACTATTAACAAAGCCCGTGACTCTGGGCATATCGTGTCCACCCTCCTCTTAGTATCGAAGGCCTTGGAGAGGTCTATCTCCCATAACCTTCTCCTCTCCAAACTCTCTAAACTTAACCTATCCCACTCCACTATCAACTGGTTAACCAGTTATCTATCTAACAGGCACCAAGCAGTTAAATGAAAAAAAGCTACCTCACCTTTCTGCAATACTCCCACAGGTGTGCCCCAGGGATCTATCCTAGGTCCCCTTCTACTCAATATTTTCATCAATGACTTCCATCATACCATCTCTAATGCCAAACTCATCCAATACACTGACAATTCTACAATAATCTGCTCTGCCACCTCCATACCCTCACTAGCAATACAAACACAGGATGCTTTCTCCTTAACTGAACAATGGATGCTAGACAATCACCTAGCACTAAATGCAACCAAAACCAAACTCATGTTATTCACTCCTTCCAAAACCACCATCCTAGACACAAACTCCTTCTCCATCACCAGCCAAAATAATACAGCTCTTGAAATAGTCTCCTTAGCAAAACTACTAGGAGTCCTCACTGATGATCACCTAAAATTCGATAGCCATCTCCTACAAAACATCTCAAAAACCCATAAAAAACTTGGCATGCTTTACCGCCACCACCTCTTCCTCTACCAGGCTCATTCTCGCTACCACATATCTTATCCCTTCCCTCTTATAATGTGCTTGCATCCTAACTAACTTGCAATCTTCCCTCAAATCAAAACTCTCCTACTGTTACTACAAAATCTCAAAATTTGCAGCAGGTCACAGATCCTCCACCCATCACTGCATTTCCTTACATCATCTAAACTGGCATGAACTCCCCAATTACCTAACCTACACTCAACTTATCCAAGCCATAA
The DNA here is from genome assembly GCF_019279795.1 of Protopterus annectens. Classification (NCBI taxonomy): domain Eukaryota; kingdom Metazoa; phylum Chordata; order Ceratodontiformes; family Protopteridae; genus Protopterus; species Protopterus annectens. Next base: position 621,344,201 of record NC_056728.1, on the reverse strand, counting down.
ACTTATTTTTGGCCCCACTCTCTGCCCATCTCTTACCACTACCTTTCAAATGCATCTCCCTGTTAGGCCTCTAAGATCAAAATTACAAAATTTAATAGAAGTACATAAACCTGCCCGCCCAGTAGGCAAACAGCTTTTATCCTTCTCGTTAGCACGGTGCTGGAATGCTCTCCCACCTCTCATATGGACCAGCAGCAGTCTCTCAGTCTTTAAAACCTCACTCCACTCATACCTAACTACACAATGGAAATGCTCTTGCTCCCATTCCACTCAACCTCCCTGACCATAGCTATTTACCTATTAACTACCACATATAGCCCTATATAGCATATATCACGTTACACAAACTAGCTTATTCTCAAAAACCCAATTTGCTCACTCCTTTTATTTACTAAAATGGATTGTATTATTTGCTGCAGCTATTGTCAATTTTTTGTAACTTTGCTACTTTGTATGTTTTTCTAATGTTATTTGCTGCTGCTATTGTGAATTTTTTTTGTAACTTTGTTACTTTGTAAGTTTTTTCTAACTGTACTCTACTTGAAACTTTTGTAAGTGAATTACTATATGTACTTCTGGAGCTTTTCATTGGACTCCATTGAAAATGGGCTCCTTGAAGCCCAATGGACTATCCTCGTAAACAAACTTCAAATAAATAATAAATAATCTCCTTCAATATTTTTTTAAATTCTAAAAAAGAATTTGGAAGATGTGACATTTCCAGCTATTGTGTTACTGCAATATGTAGATTTACTAATATCATCACATTCTTTTCAAGTGTCATCAGAGTACACTACATATTTTAACTATTTGTGCAGAAAAAGGACATAAAGGTGTAAGAGAGAAAAATTACAGCTATGGTAATCTCAGATACATTATCTTGGTCATCCATATCTTAGAGTAACAGGCAGATGCTACCATCTCTTACTGAGCAACAGCTAAAGCCTCACGACAAACTACCCTACATCAGTTTAGATCCTTCTTAAGTAGGACAGGATATTGCAGACAGTAGATTTTTTACTATGCAGAAATTACTAAACCTTTGACAAATCTTTTAAAACAGGATACATCAGAGCCCCTCCCTTGGGACAGTAAGGAGGAAAATTAATTTAAAATATTAAAGCAAGTTTAGCTACTCTCCCAGCTTTAGGGGTGCCAGATTATGGAAAGACTTTCATTTTATTTTGTCACAAAATAAATGGATTTTCTCAGGGAGTGCTTGCACAGAAACAAGGGGATAACTATAGTCCTTTAGATTACATTTCAGCACTTGATTCTGTTGCACATGGATTTCCACCAGGTTTAAGGGCGGTGGCCGCTGCTGCCATTCTAGTCAATTGTGCACAATCACTAGTGCTCACACATGATCTTACAGTAGCCGTCCCTCATTCTACATTACCTCTCTTACTTAAAATGAAAGCTCAACCCTCGACTGCATGTCTAAATATGAACTTATTCTTCTCTCTAATCCATCTACTTCTCTCATACTGTGTCCTGTTCAAAATCCTGCATCTTTGTGACCTGCTGCTGAGGATGGTGAAGAGTGTGTGTGTGTCTGCGTGTGTGTGTGTGTGTCTGCGTGTGTGTGTCTGCGTGTGTCTGTGTGTAACACAAATTATATGCCTTCTCTTAGGAATGACTTAAAAGGCACTCCTATACCCAAAGCTGAAATAGACCTATGTATGGATGGTTCCAGTGAAAGAGACTGAACTGAAAATATGGTCGCAGAAGTGTCTGTCTGCACCACTGACAATGTTTTGCTACAACAAAAGACTAGATGGGAGTACATTCTGCCCAGGTAGCCGAGTTAGTAGCTCTACAAAGGGCTTGTGAATTCGTCCACGACAAAGTTGTCAATGTCTATACTGACAGTAGCTATGCTTCTGGTGCAGTACATGATTTTGTGCAACTTTGGAAACAGAGATTTTTAACTTCAGCAGGAACTCAGATTAAAAATTATTTTTCAGAACCCTCTCAAATTCTCTTCTGTTACCTAAAGAACTAGCAGTAGTTAAATGTAGTGCCCATCAAAAGGGTATAATTACTGTTTCAAATGAGAAATAATCTGGCAGATCAAGCTAAGCAAGTTGTAGAAGGACTTTATTTACACATGATATTACTGCAAGAATCTAGTGATGATGTGTTTGATTTTTGAGAGAGTTATCAGTTTTCCGAGCTAAAGCATCACAGGGAGAAGTTCAGAGGGGGCTTAAAGACAAATGCAATAAATCCGATGATGGGTTATGGGGATATCTGGACGGCTGACTGGTGGCGCCTACCTCTTTGCTAACTTACCTGATTAAAGGCATATCATTTACCAGCCCATGCAGGTAAGACAGCATTATTTTATAAAATTACCCAAAGTTGGCATACCTCTCATGTCTCCTCTTTGATACTTCATTATGTCTAACATACAGTAGAGAGTCGATTATCCAAACGAATTGGGACCAAGGGTAGTTCGGATAAACAAACTGTGCAGATAATCAAACATACACTAAACTGGATAAAAAAAGTCTAAAATCTTGTTTTTTTCCTGTACTCAGGGAATACACTTTTCAACCATTCAACAAATCCAGTGGACAATAAAGAATATTTTTCACACACAAGCAGGCTACAAGTTCAAAAAACATGCACAAGCTAATGTGTATAATGTTTACATATTCAGATGTTTTGATTTTTCCTACCCAAAAACTTTGGAAGACTGGGTTTAGATAACTGACTCTACATTAATGTTAGCAAAAACTTGAATGTTAAAGCTGAATGCTTAACACCACCCTGGGAACCTTTTGTTAATATGCAGTTGGACTCTGTCTAGATGCCAAAGGTTTAATTTACATTGGCGGTGGTTTGCATGTCTTCTTTATGGGTGGAAGCTTACCCATGTTGTAAGACAGACTGACAGTTGCCAAATAATTACTTTTTAAATTTATACCTAGATTTGGGGTACCTTGTACTATCAACAGAGATCAGGGAACACACTAACAATTCCCTGACCAGAGATCAATGCAAGATTTTTAATATATAACACACCACGATTCCCTAGTTTGTGGAAGGAATACCACAAATACGAGTGTCAGGTGAGCGGTTTTGTTTCTTTTATTATTTACAATGGAACTTCAGATCTGAAGACGTTCCACTGTAAATAATAAAGGGAATGAAACCGCTCATCTGACACTCGTATTCATGGTACTACTTCCACAGACCAGGGAATCGTGGTGTGTTATATATTTTGTATTGTTTTGTCAAGACTTTTACTATTAAAGTGGAGTCTTCACTGTCCCAACCATCCACAGTCATCTGGATTAGTAGAGGTCAATAGACCCCTTAAAAATAGGGTTTTGATGATTTGTGCTGAGACAAATCTTAAATGGTCAGAGGCACTTCCCTTAGCATTAATGAGTACGAAAAGTACCTTAAATACTACACGGAGACAGAGTCCCTATGCGATACTAAGAGGAGATACAAGGCCCTTCCAACTACTCCCCTGTGTCAAATGAAATGATTAACTGATGAAGTTATATTGTCTTGCTATACAAAACTTATTTCTTCCAGCAGTAGCACAGAACTGTATAAAAAGTTCTTCCTCAACCTCCTGAACAGTCTTGTCACCAACTGTTGCCCAGTGAATGGGTTTATGTTAAAACTTTTCAAAGAACTGAGTATGAAGATCCTTAAGGAGAATAACAGTCATCCAGAATATTATAGTCATCAAGTAGTAGAAAGTATACTAAGAACTCAGCCAGCATGAGAATGGAGAAAGGAGATTCTGCCAACAGGGATGATTACAATTAGGGGTACAAACAATAGGCAAGAGGAGAGTGAATTTTTGAAAGAAGCTGGCAAATACAGAGGGAATGGTAATAGATTGGGAAAAGGCCAACAAGACATGTGGACTGTAGGCTGGAGATTGCCTTCCCTACCTCTCACTCTCTGTGCAGGGCTCTTTGGCATTCGTAAATATGGCCTCATGTCCTATGCTAATCTTATCAAAGACACATCTCTTTACTCAGTATCATACACAATTCTGAGAGGGGATCTTTGCCTGGTGTACAAGGCAGCCCTGGAGCCTATTGTGATGAACTTTTTGCACATCTGCAAAACAAACGGTATCAGATCTACTAGACCAAAAGACCCAAATTTTACTTGCAACATAAACAGGACATGTTGGAGAGCCAATTATATTTCTCAAAGAATTCCCATCCTCTGGAACAGGCTCCCCATCCCTGTGAAGCAGAGTTCCTACCTAACCCTATTTAAGCGTAACTTGGGTCTACGGTTGGGTAATTGGAAAATCACCCCTGGTCTGATGCCTATGTCTCAGACAGAGGCAGTCAGTTAATCACCTCCTATATAAATAAAATTTGTGGGACACATTTGAGTTGTACGGCTAGGCTTATAAAGGTTCTAGTGCTCATTAGTCTAGAATACAGAAATAAACAACCAACCAGCATTCTTACACTGAAACACATAATATTAAAACACATGAACTGAAAAGGTACACTATATCATCTTCATAACTTGTGCAATATAGATTTGCAAGTTTCAGGATTTACTGTGAATAATTCTATAGCCAGTGAACACCTGCAAATGTCTTAAAAAGGGATAGTTCTCTGCTCCTATGTCATGACTGCAACAAAATTCTGACACCACTATGTTACTCAAACACAGCTATCACATGCATAACTGAAAGGAGCCATAAACTATGATGTATTACCTTTCACTGCCGATCCACAAACGTGTGGGAGATTTAACGGCATACCTTCTCGAACTTCAGTTGTCTGCAATGGGAAAAAAAGGCACTGTTAACAGCGGCATTATTTATCTGTAAATCTCAAAACTACTGCCTAGACATTGATGATGTGTGTGAAAAAAAAATACTTCCACAATACTTCCTTTTAGACATTTTTACCTTAACAATACAGAAAACAATTTAAATATTAAGAACAAAACAGCACATGCCATTACACTAACTGGAATCCAGTTAAATTGCCATGGTCACGAAAACACAGCAATCCTCTGTGTAGCTGCTACATCAGCGCTCTGTCACTACAAACTGCATGGAATTATTCAGTTACGAGGATGGGGCTCGGTGTACTTTAGTCAACTGAAGAAAGATCCAACCAGAGAATTACTTGTGCGCCATGAGCAGCAACATGCAAGGAAGGTGGTGGCTAAACAAGGGAATGATAACACACCGATTCTGTGAAAGCATGACAGATCCAAATGACAAGATGCATCTACATGGGAAGGGTGTGACAGAAAAATGTGCCTAAAATAATGAAGCTAAGAGAAAAGAAAACATCAGACACTATTCTAACTAGGAGGTTTATGTAGCCACATTTCAGAAATTAATCTAGCTCTACCTGGCTAATGCTCTTTTTAAACAAACGTGAGCAAGGAATGCAGCATCATTTTAAATTCAGGATATTAGACGTGTTGTTTGAGAACAATGGCCAACAGGAAGTATTGTGACATTGTACACAGAACCGAGAAAGCAGAATTAAACTGAATATTCCACATGAAGGCTCATATTTCACCAGGTCTGAATCACACTCTCTCTTTAAAACTTTTATTGAGAAAGGACAGAATTGTATTTGAATTTGTTAACTGTATTTGTCATGTGACTTAACTGCTACTTAAGCCTACTTGTTTGTATTGTACTTATACTAGTTCATGTGCCTAAGGAATCCTGTTGGGTGAATTTTTTAAACTTGTGTGTTTTTATTTTACATTAAATCGAGTGTTGTGTGCCCCACCTGCCTTGATGCCACTGATTTCTCTTTTTCTACATATCAGTAACTCGGTAAACTAAGACAAGGATCTTGCCTCTACCTGGGGATGAGAAGTCTTGAGAATTTAAAGCACTACAACTATTTAAGGAACTGTTCAACAATCTTTGTGCAAAAACACCACAGACATATACACACACACACACACACAAGAAAGTCAAAAGGCAGACAGTGTGTAGTACATTATGCAAAGACATTTTCCTCCATTTTTGCACAAACAGGACCTACTGTTGGGTGATGGTGTCTGTCTTTTCAGCTTTTCCCGGTTAGGGGTCGTCACGGCGAAACTCCGGTCCGCTAATGATTGGCAGTAGATTTTTATTATGGTGCAGAGTTGCCAGCCTGACACCCAACCTTCAGCAAAGGGACGCCCATACACCCATGTCTTTCGGAGGCCACTCGACCGTGGGGAGGACATGCAGACTCCACACACTATTTGGGTAAAACCTGACCTCTACTTATATAGGTTTAAATGTTAATCTAGCTACAGAAAACCACTTGTCATACTGTACACATTCAAGAAAGCTCAGTATGAACATACATGAAGGCTAGTGTCTGCCTTTGGTGTAGTATAAGTAGGATACAAGCCCACTCCCAATTACTGCGAGCTTAAAAAGAACTATCCATTTGTTTAATTACAACAGTGGTCCTATGGAGGCTACACATGCTTATGTTTTAAGTCAAAGACTGTGAATTTGGTAAGCTGCATGACATTAACAAAAGACAGAACTTCCCTGTAGTACAAGAAGAGATGAAACATGGGACATCATATTAAAAAGAACAGATATGGCTTCTCAAAGTTTTGTTGATGTTAGCACAGTAAAAGATGCTACAAAATTAAAAAAAAAATATCTAGATAAACCAATGCATGCAAAGATGAACAGAAAGGACACAAACCAAGAATGCAGAGCAACAGTAATGGAAATAAAAAAAAGTCATGTGAGAATCTTAAGTATGAGTAATGGAGACTAGAGTGAGAGGGGAACAGAAAAGTACAGTTTTGTACCTACCATAAATGTAGATGTCCGATAGGTATGCATCTGCAGTCATCACATATGGGTTGTCCTGCCTCAGGCAGCCCTTCGGTCGGCCGGATTCCAAAGTCTGGGTCCGGCGTCGGCTGATGTCGCCCTTTCCCCGACGTTAGAGCGCCTGGGGTATAAAAGCGTCAGCCGACGCCATCTTCCTCAGTTTTTCTTGCCCCAGATGCCAGGTGCCCTCTAAGGAAGGCTAAATTTGGAGAAATGCAATAGATTCCAAACATGCACAGAAATATATATATATATATATATATATATATATATATAAAACAAATACACCATAATACATAACCCCAGCTAGCTATGAGAGGGAAAAGTACCCAAGAAATACCACAGAGGGGAAGGAGGGAGGGTAAACCTGACTGCAGATGCATACCTATCGGACATCTACATTTATGGTAGGTACAAAACTGTACTATGTCCTTCAAGGATGCATCTGCAGTCATCACATATGGGTAGAATACCATAGCCAATCTGGGGGTGGAGGATCTATGTAAAGGTTGGTGTAGCTAAAATGCCCTGCAGGACTGCCGTAGCAAAGCCTGCTCTGGATCTGGAATATAAAGGTAAGTTGTAATGCTGCACAGAGCTCCATGTAGCAGCTTCTAAAATGTCCTTAGTAGCCACCCCTCTTAAGAAGACTGTGGAGGTGGCTGTGGCTCTGGTCGAATGAGGTCTAATGTTAGCTGGCACAGTTTTTCCATGAAAGGAGTAACAAAAACGAATGCAATTCCCTATCCATTTTGAAATTGTCTGTTTTGAAATTGCTTTTCCTTGTGCACCAGCAGCATATGCTACAAACAGCTGGTCAGTTTTTCTGTAACTTTTAGTTCTGTCCAAGTAGTAGCGCAACTGTCTGTGTATGTCCAGGGTGTGCAGAAGCTTTTCCCCTTTGTTTTGAGGATTTTGAAAGAAGGTAGGCAGGTGAATAGCTTGGTTTAATGAGACCCTGGATACCACCTTTGGCATAAATGAAGGATTGGTTCTCAATGAGACTCTGTCTTGATGAAAAATAAGAAATGGCTGTACTGCCATGAGGGCCTGTAACTCAGATACTCTTCTTGCTGAGGTTATGGCCAGAAGGAAGGCAGTCTTCCAAGACAGGAACTGTAGTTCTGCAGATGCTGCTGGTTCAAAGGGAGGCAGTGTTAGTTTTTCCAACACGAAGTTAAGGTCCCAAGTAGCCACTGGTGGTTTCCTTGGAGGACTGATGTTTTTAATTCCTCTTAGAAATTGTCTTAGGAGAGAGAGAGAGAAGACAGGTGGATCAGTATTGTACTCTGCTGAAATTGCTGAAGCATGAATTTTAATGGAAGAGTAAGACAGGCCATTGTGGAGCATTTCTGCCAAGTATTCCAGGATATGTGCCATGTTCATAACTTTCGCATCTAGGCCCTTTGTGGTGCTCCAAGTGTGAAATCTTTTCCATTTTGCTGAGTATGCCTTTCTTGTGGAAGGCCTGCGAGCTTCCATGATGATATCCTTCACTCTCTTGGATAGCTTATCCTGGGGATGAATCAATGTATTTTCCAGGCTGTTAGTTGCAATGTTTTCAGGTTGTAATTCTGCTGTGTCAGGAGAAGTGGCCATTGTGGAAGAGGCCATGGTTTCGTGCATGACATGCTCTTTAGCAATGGGTACCAGTGCTGTCTTGGCCAGTCCGGAGCTATCAGAATCACTCTTGGCTGCTCTGCTCTGATCTTCAGTAAGACCTTGGTCATTAATGGAAGAGGTGGGAATGCATACACTGTTAGAGTTCTCCAGCTGAAAGAGAGGGCGTTCACTTTCCATGCTTGTGGGTGGTATGTCCTTGAGCAGAATTTCTTCAGCTGATGATTGTGTGGGGAGGCAAAGAGGTCTATGTCCGGCCTCCCCCATGATTGTGTTATCCGAAGGAAGATGTCTGGGTGCAGCATCCATGATGTTCCTGCTTAAGCTGTCCGCCAGTATATTGTCCTTTCCTGGCACAAACTGGGATTGCAGTTCTATATTGAGTGTCAAGGAAAGTTCCCATAGATTCATCGCCAGTCTGCAAAGAGGGTAGGAATGGGTGCCTCCTTGCTTGTTTATGTACCACATAACTGTGGTGTTGTCTGTCCTTATTAGCAGGTGACCTTGATGTAGAAATAGCTTGAAGGCCTCGATTGCATGTATCACTGCCAGCATTTCCTTTTGGTTTATGTGCATGCGTAGCTCTTTTTGTGACCATAGTCCTTGAATGCACCTTCCCTCCATGTGTGCTCCCCATCCGTGGTCTGAAGCGTCCGTTGTAATGATTTGGCTGGCTATTGGTTTGCTGAAGGGCAGGCCCCTGTTTGACCGGCTTGCTTGAGCCCACCACAGAAATTCCCTTTGAAGGCATGGGATGAGTGGTACCAAAGTTTCCAAGCTGTGACTGTGCCGAGTCCATAAACTCCTTAGGTACCATTGTAGTTTCCTCATATGTAGCCTTGCTTGTGGAATCAGAAGAATGCAAGAAGCCATGTAACCCAGGGCCTGCAGGATTTTCCTTGCAGTCAGCTGAGTTTGTCTTGACAGATTTTTGAAGTAATCTGGTAGTTGACTTTGTTTTTCTTCTGTGAGGAAAGCCATTTGGGTGGTTGTGTCTAGATTCGCACCCAGAAAAGTTATTCTTTGGGATGGAACAAGTCTTGACTTGTGAATGTTGACTGTATATCCCAAGGCCTGAAGTAGGTGGATGGCATAATTCAAATGTTTTACCAAAATTTGTTGGCTGTCCGCTTGTATAAGGCAGTCGTCCAGATATGGGTATATTTGCATCCCCTGAAGTCTGCAGTGTGCAATTACTGATGCCAGGCATTTCGTGAATACTCTGGGTGCAGTAGATAAGCCAGAGGGCAATGCTGAGAATTGATAATGCTCTAAACCTGCAAGAAATCTGAGGTGTCTTCTGCAACTTTGTCTGATAGGGACATGCAGGTATGCCTCCTTGAGATCCAGAGTTACCAGCCAAGACCCCTTGCCCAGCATGGGAAGGAGTTGCTGTAGAGTCAGCATTTTGAATTTTGGCACAATGAGAAGTATTCAGTGCGGACAAGTCGAGAATAGGCCTCCATTGCTTTTCTTTTCTTGGAACAAGGAATAGTCCGGAATAAAATCCTTGGCCTTGTTCTGAGAGAGGAACATTTTCTATAGCTTTCATTTGCATTAAGTTGGAGATTTGTTTCAAAGCCTCTGCCCTTTGATTTGGTGGCAGGTCTGGCATGCCTTTTCTTTTTGGTAATGTGTGGAAATGGAACCTGTATCCTTTGTCTATTATTTGTAGTGTCCATTTGTCCCTTGTAATACTGTGCCAATTTTCTGAGAATAAGGAAAGCTTTCCGCCCAAAGGTGCTTTCAATTGAGCCCTGGTTGGCGGTGTCAAAGTAAAGTCATTGAGTCTGTCCCTGTGCAGCAGTTGTAGGCCCTGCACTACCTCTCTGGTTGGGAGGCTGCCATTGACGTCCTCTGTAGGAGCCTCTAGCTTGCCCTCTACCTCTGGCATGCCTGTTCTTGCCTCTCTGAAATCTCTCTGTGTCTGGAAAGGACCAATTCTTGGAAGGCCAATTTCTGCTGAATCTTGGTGGTTGGACTTTCAGAAAATCTTTGACTGTTTGTACAGATTTTGCCTTTTCTTCAAATTTCTTTAAGACCTCCTGAGCAGTGGAGCCAAATAACCTTTGCTTTTCCAGTGGAGCATCCAGTAGCTTTGCTTTAACATGGTCTGGCAGAGATTGCTCCTTCAGCCAAGCATACCTACGTATGACTGCACCTGTCACAGCTGACCTACATGAAGCTTCCAATGCATCATAAAAACACTGCAAGAAATGGTTGCTAACCTGTTGAGAGTTATGTACCAGATCCTGAAGTGATTTGCGATCTAGGGGTTCAGGTGAAGACAGTTTTTTATGCAATTCATCTAACAAATACTCTTGGTACTGTATCATATGAAATTGACAATTTAAAGCCCTCATAGAAAGGGTAGCAGAAGTATACACTTTTTTACCCCATCGCTCTAAAGCCCTGGACTCCCTTTCAGAGGGGAGTGGATTTTTTGTAGTGGCAGCTGCAAACCCTTTAGGGCCCTGGGAAATAGTTTCTGGATCAGCAGAGTGGGCCTTGTAAAGGAAAAGATGTGATTCCAGGACCCTGTAGTACCTATCGGGTTTGGCAGGAGCCGGAGGGAGAGTGTCAGGGGTTGTGCTAGACTCAGGGTACACATCATCAATGACATTCAAAACAGGGGGAATAGCCAAAGGTCTATGTTGAGGCAAATGTAAGAAGGTCCTTAATCTCTTTCTGGAATCAGAGAATTCCTGGCCCTGCCATTGGAAATGCTCTCTCATAGTGTGCAGAGTTTCCCCAAAGGACAGCTCTTCAGGAGGGGAGGCCGAAGGGATAGATTCCTCTGCATCAGAATCCTCGTAGGCCGAAAAAGCCTCCTCCTGGTAGTCCGAGAGAGTAGAGCCATCAGAGGCCTCATCTGAGGAGTGGGGATCAGAGGGCTCAACCCTGGGCCTTTTTTCTGTAGGAGGTTGAGAGCTCCTGTCCGGGTGAGGCTGTGAGCCCCTAATTAATGAAATAAGGTCCTCTGCTAGACTAAGGATCTGAGAACCTGTAGTGGGCCCCTGAGGAATAACCCTGGGAGGCAAAAATTTTGAGTGTTTAGCAGCTTTAGCCCTAAAGAATGCCTTTATGGACATGGATGCAGGAGGCCTGGCTGCACCACGTGCTGGTGTAGTTTTGTCTAGAGGAATGGTGTCGGAAGGTTCCAGGACACCAGTTTCTAATGGAGATTCAATAACCGATACAGTAGGGGCCTCCGGGGCCGAGGTTGTCAGTTGTATGGTTTCGGTGGTCGGAAGTACCAAGGACTCAGTTTCAGCCGAGACCGAGACACTCGCGGTAGGCCTGGCCGCGGTTTAGACGTCGTGGTCTGGGCCTAGGCAGGGGAGGCAGTAAGAGTGGAAATCCTTATGAGGTATTTGTTTCCCACAAGTTAAGCAATTATTAATTTTATCTGACATCGGCTGAGGCAAGAAAGAGTCCCCAACGGGGTACTTGGCTTTTGAAGTCTTCGGTTTAGCTGAATTACAGGAGCTGGCCGACCGGCACTTGCGAACTGCTTCTGCTTCGGGCACCACGCGGCAAGAAAGACTGAGGAAGATGGCGTCGACTGACGCTTTTATACCCCAGGCGCTCTGACGTCGGGGAAAGGGCGACTCAGCCGACGCCGGACCCAGACTTTGGAATCCGGCGGACCGAAGGGCTGCCTGAGGCAGGACAACCCATATGTGATGACTGCAGATGCATCCTTGAAGGACATCTATTACACAAATGAAACGAAAACCTTGTATGCTTGCCATTACTACAAGATAAAGGGAATCACGGCCTTGCTTTTAATACATTTTGTAAAGTCTGCACTAAATGCGACTGCTTTCAAAGTTGTATGAAAGGAAAGGCAACTGTGGTCAAAAGAATTTTTATGCTGCTGATCAGCAGCATGAAAATTATCTGTCAGATAGTACAACAAATGTGAAAAGGGTTGAATCAGTGAAGACCGAAAAATCTATCAAGTGCACAGAGAAAATGCAAGTTAGACTGTTAGCAAAAAATTCAGAGAATTAGTAAACAGGCAATAGCAAGAGACAACCACCCAGAAACAGTTTGCTTTGACTCAGTTTGTCTTCTGTGAACGAAACAGGAAAAGAGAAAACAGCTGATCAGCTTTCCTGATGGCTTGTCTATACAGTATTTCAGCTCTCTATGGAATTTATTCAGTTGTTTGTTCCGAGAGGAGGCAAACATATCTATTTGAGGTGCTCTCCACAGCTGGATCAATTCCTGCAAGATCCTTGGCAAAGTTTCAATTTGTGAGGAACTGTCCTAGTTCTGCTTAGCTTCTCTGCAATCAACTTCTGCTAGGACTTGTTATGACTGAATGTATGAAGCCTGAAGAGTCAAAAATCAGCTGAGATGCTATCTCCTACGTTATCACAGCAAGTCTGCAAAGGTGATAATCTCTTCGGAGGTGCAAGCAGCAGAGGGCTTCATCTCACTGCACTGCTCCTGTGGTGAAAATAAAGCCTATGCTAGGACAAAGGTGACAGGTTTAATTAGGGCCTCAGACAACTTAAGGCTAGGCAAGGAGGGATGGGCATGCTCATCCTTGGTGAGGGTGGCATATGGGCATGTCTTGATAGCAATCCCTGATGGAGGCTATGGATGACTACAGAGGAGGCATGGTCAGCAGATGGCAGTGGCCCTGTCTGAGCTGCTGCAGAGGTGGGGAGATATGCCACAAGCTCACATAGCATACCTACCTAGGGAATACCACATAACAACAAGGGGGGCAGGATAAGCCAATAAGACTCCCCGCCATCTGGACAGAAGCTCAGATGTGCGGAGCCCAACTGCTTTAATCCATAAACCCCAGCAAATTACTGGAAAAAGTTCAGGGGGCATGGTGAAGCTGGTACATCCGGCTCAGACAGGGCATGAGAGACAGGCAAATGAAGAAAGACTGGGAGGAACAAGGTTAAAATAAAGTCTGCAAAGTAAGTAAGTTCAAGTACCCATCCAGTGTATGAACCACATCAGTGTGTGCTGTCGGTGTAAACTTGCACTGGTCTTGGGAACAGTCATGATTTAAGACGCTCAGAGCATTCCTCACTGCCAACATCAATCTGACATTTGTGTGCTGGCTGGCTGTCGAGGGTTCCACAGAACTTGCACTTTCACTTCCTTTGGAGACTGCTCCCCACACCAGGTCTAAAGCATCTGTAGTGCAGACAGAGAGGCATCAGAAGGGAGAATGGCAGATCAGGATTGCAATGATCTGTCTACCCACCTGAGCATCTTCTCCCTTACAATTCCTAGAACAAGGACCTGAAAAGATAAAGAGTGGAGATGCAGAGTCCAGACTGACCTGAGGTATCACTGGATTTTCCTCAAGTGGAGTCTGGCCAGTGGAAACACAAGAATCACTGATGCCTTACACCCCAATATCCTGGGAAACTTCCTTGCAGATATTGGATTTTGAGTGGAAAAAATCTGTTACATCATCTCTGCTTTGTCTGGAGGAAGAAAGGCTCTTCCCAGACTACCGGAAATTTCAAGAATACAATTCTGTGAGAAAGAATGAGACGACTTTTAAGTTGATTTCAAAACCCACATAGAACTAGAGATTCTGAACAGTTGCCAAATACTCTTGAAAGCTTAAGAAAGAGTTTGCAAAGAGAAGACGAACATCTAAATATTTAAATATGTAAATACCTTTAAGTCTGCAAAAAGCAGTTCATAAGTTCATAGGTAGGTACTAGGCTAATCGGCCCAAGGGCCTACGTAAGCCTAGCCAACAAGGTTCCCTGGCTGACGCCACCCAAGAAAGTTATTTTCCTGTGCCACTGCCGAGCAGAGACACAGAAGTGATCCCCCGGGGTGTATTTCCTATTTCCCATCCACTCATCAAGAATTTTCTTGAAGAGTGCTAATGAAGAACTTTGCTCGACATAGATGGGTAGCCTGTTCCAGAGTGTGGGAAGTCTCTGGGACAGGAATCTATCCCTCCAGCATGTCCTGTTTATTGCGGTGACAAGGTTTAGGTCCCTACAGCGTGTAGCTCGGAGGAATTGGGATTTCTTTAGGTGTAGCATGTCCAACAGCTCTGGGTTTGACTTTGCTTTATATGTAAGGCAGAGATCACCTCGAAGTAGGCAATATGCTACACAGTAAAGCTTGAGTTTTTTGAGGCGGTCAGTATAAGGCATCTGTTTGAGGCCAGTAATCCTCTTTGTGAGGTACTTATGCGGCCTTTCCAGCTGCTGCAGATGTCTTGTGAGGTACATTCCAAAAGGGGCTTTGTACTCTATAATGGGTCTAATGAGTGTCAAGTAGAGAGGAACAATTACCTCTTTTTTCCTGGATGAGAACCCTTTTATGATGAGGTGTGCCACGTAGAAGGACTTCCTGACTAATGTGGCGATGTGACTATCAAAGGAGAGACTACTGTCCACCTGGGTCCCAAGGTCTCTTATCACACATTCGGTGTTAAGTAGATTGCTGCCTATGTCGTAGTTCTTGGGTACAGAGTTTTTTTTACCAAAGGGGATGAAACTGCACTTTTTAGCATTGAGCTTGAGGCCATGGCTCTGACACCAGGCATCTGTCTCAGCGAGGCCCTTCTGTAGGATGTCCACATCATTTGGGGACTTGACTATGGCTCCTAGTTTGCAGTCATCTGCAAACTCCGTTAGCCAGAGGCCTTCTATGTTAGCCTGTACTTCAGAGAAGTAGATACCAAACAGGAGAGGTCCCAGGAGGAACCCTGTGGTACTCCACTTGTCACTGCTTTGAGGTCATATTTGGAGTCTGCAACTTTTACAGTGTGGGTTCTGTCAGTGAGCCATTTGGCAACCCATCTTGTGACATAGGGATTTATACCTAGTTTAGTGAGTTTAGCTATAATTCCAGAATGTGGGATGGTGTTGAAAGCCTTGGCGAGGTCAAGATAGGCTGTGTGAACCACCTTACCCTCATCTACGGCTTTGGTGACTGCCTCAAAGAAGTTGATCAGGTTCAGGAGGCATGATCTGCCTTTCACAAACCCGAACTGGGTGGGATCCAGAGTTTGGAGGTTACCAATGTCTTTGTTTATGAGTTCCATGACGATATGTTCCATGGCCTTGCAGACCAGGCTCGTCAGGCTAATATGTCAATAATTCCCGGGATCAGTGGTGGCTTCCCTTTTGTGGAGTGGGATAACTGTTGCTGTGCGCCATTCAGTGGGCACAAAGCCTGACGCGAGGCTATTATTGAAAATGGTGCTTAAATGGGGAGCCAGTTCGTTCTGAAGTTCGTGTAAAATGCAGCCTGGGATGTTGTCTGGTCCCATGGATGCTGTGTTTTTGGCTTTAGAGAGTGCTGCTTTTACCTGCGTAGTTGTGATTACAGGGACTCTGCATTCTTCCTATATAGATAAGGGCCTTTTAGGGGGTGGGGGAGTAAAGTTAGCACTGAACCTATCTGCCAGGATGTTGGCAATATCTGTTGGTTCTGTAATTTTCGTGCCTTTGTGCTGTAACTCAGAGCAGATCTGGGTGTTGCCATCAAGATTCTTGACATAGCTATAGAATGCTTTGTGGTTGTCCTTAAAATTAGTGGCGATTTTATTTTCGTAGATAGCTTTGGAGGATCTTATAAGGAATCTCAGCTTCTTACTGAGGCTGACCAGGGAGCTCCAACACTCATGGGATTTTACTCTCTTTTGCAACAGTTTCCTCCTTTGGTTGCACAATTTGTTTATGGCAGGGGACCATCAGATTGGCTTCCTTTTTTTGGAGGATAGCATCTTGGTTCTGTTTGGGATAGCACAATCCATGCACGCGTGTAAGTGCTTATAGGGTGCATTTGTGTAGGATTCAGCAGTTGTAACTGTATTGTCCATCTGCATGGGTGTCATGAAGTTCACCACTTCTGTCTTAAGAAGCATGAAGTTGGCTTTGGAGAAATTTTTTACCATGGTTTCCTTAAAGGGGGGGGGGGGTGGATATCAAGGGTGATTAGCTTATGGTCGGATAGGACCAACGAGGAGTTGACTTCAGGTGTGGAACATCGGTCACTCATGTTGGTAATGACTAGGTCTAGGATATTGTTGCCCCTGGTGGGGGTGTGGATAAGTTGATCCAGGGCATTGGAGTTTATGAATTCCAGAAAGTGCTGAGCTAAGGAATTGGTACACGAGTAGTTTTCTCAGTTAATGGTGGGGTAGTTGAAGTCGCCCATTATTAGAGTGTTTAATATTTTCCAGTACATCAAGAAAAGAGGAGTGGGAATTCTGGGGCATGGTGGGGGATCTGTAGCAAGCTACAGTTTGGATTGCAGTTTTGCCCAGAGTTAGTTGCACTTGGATAACCTCGGATGCATTATGCTGAGCATCTAGCCTGGAGGTGTGGATAACCTTAATGAATATGGGCACACCTCCGCCTTTGGTGTTTCGGTCCAGGTTACATGGCCGAAAAGTGTGGTATGAGTTATAGCCTGGTAGTGCAGGGGTGCTCTCTGGAGCCTTGAACCAGGTCTCCGTCACTGCACAGACATCAATGTTCTCCATTTTAAGGAGTGCCTCGAGTGAGTGCATTTTGAGATTTAGACTTCTAGCACTGAGTAGCATTACCTCAATTTTTGATCGTCTGTTCCTGTTACGGTGGTGAATTAGTTATTTGAACCTTGCCTAAAAAAAGGCACTACAGGGTTAGCAAGAGCCTTAGCCAGTATCCAAAATCCAAGGGGCGACAGGTGCAGGCCATCTGTAGCAAAGCATCGTGGTCTGTCGACCATGTCATCCCAAGCAGACAGATACTGGATCTCCTTAGAATGACACCAGAAGCTTAGCCAATTGTTGAAGTCAATCATTTTGTCCTTGTGCTGCGGTATCATTTGGGGCGATGGCAGAATGCTACTCAGGGTTAGTGTCATACCTGCCTGGGCTACAAGACTGGAGAGCTCTTCCATGTCTCTTTTCATGTAGTCCAGGGTGGTACGGCTCAGGTCATTCACACCAACATGGACAAGTCATATTTGTACTTGTTGTGGAGTGACCAGAGTGCGTGGGTTAAGTGGCGGATCCTGGCACCAGACAGGCAGCTGACAGTAACCTTCTCCTTGTTTAGCCTGGTGAGTGGGACATCAGTGTGCCTGACTAGAGCGTCACCTATGACTAATGTGTTGGGTACATTGTTTTGCCTTATTGGCTGTGGCTGAGTGGCACACTGAGTCTGTGGGCTATGTGTCATTTGGGTTGTGTTGGGGGATGGAGGTTTCTTGCGTTTCTGCTTTGGAGGTCTCTGTTGCTTGGACAGATTATTACGGAGAGCCTCCGTGAATGTTTGTGTGTTACTATGTGTGGATTTTGGTGGTGCAGATTTAGTGAGATTATGTGAAGAGTGTGATGTGGTGCAAATGTTTGCCTTCTCCTCATGACTGTCAAGTTCAGTCTTGGCTGGAGAGAGCTTTACCTCCAGTTTGGCTAGACAAATGCATCTCTCGCAGGTTGTAATGTTGGGTAGTAGGAGGAGAGGGTTGTCTGTGTACATGAGGCAATTTCTACATTGCCTCAAGATACCCAGATTCATCAGATAGACAGAAGAGAACACTGGGAACTGACCCTTGGACATGCCTGAATAAAAAACTATTTTCCTCTAGATAAGTGAGGAAAGTGAGTACAAGAGCTGTTTTTCTCTAAGCAAGTGAGAAAAGTAAGTACAAAAACTGTTTTTCTCTAGGTAACGAGGAAGACTGAGTGCTATAGTAATTAGTAGCTTATTTAGGGCTTGCAAGTTCTGAACAAGTGCTGAGCATGAATAAGCAAATTCAAGTGCTAAAACTAAGAATCTGTATCTGCACTAGACGAGTTACAGGACAGAAACAAGTGCAAATGCAGGCTTTCAAATCAGAAAGTTGAGAGAGATGGAAGAGATTGCCCAAACGGCCTAAACTACAATGTTTGGGCCGGAACCACTCCTTATGTGGTAGACAGGTTACCTAGTGCTTACCACTCCCACTGATAAGCTAGAAGGCTTCCTTCAAACACAGAAAGGCTTGGGGGGCTCAGAAGCTTACATACAGTCCTGGATACAGCAAATCTGTATCTGGAACACTAGTTACAGGAAAACAGACTTACAGTTTTTTTTTAACAAAAAAGTAGCAAAAACAGTAGTAAAAACAATTCACATGCAGTGCAATCTGGAGCAAGACATTTTGTGAATACCCTTGTTGCAGTGGAAAGTTCAAAGTATAAGACAGATTATCTAAGCCTGACAGAAAATATTGTAAAACATTTGAAAAGCTTGGCAATGGGAAAATGATGATAAGCATCCTTTACAATGAAAAGCTAGAGATGAGATCAGAGGTAACAGGGAATGAAGGGAAAGCATTATATTTGGAATCTTGACAAAAATATTTAGAAAGGAAAGTCTAGCACAGACCTCAAGGATCCTTCTCTGATACCAGAAAAATCCTAGAATAAAAGCATTTGTCCATCTGACAAAAGGACACTGATTCTATAACACTCAGATGCAAAATGGGAGGAAAGAAGGAGACTCGTTTTACAATGCAAGAAGGAATCCCCTGGAACATGGATTCCCATTGCCAATTGTACTCCTGATGAATTACATTTAAAACCTCATTTGCCTGTCACAATCTGGTACCACAAAGGAAGATATAGTTTTGGGGATACAGAGAGGTCGCCAGAGGGGAAAGGGAGGTGGGGAAGCCTGAACAAGCAAATAGCTATGTTGACTGAGAGGACTGTCCTCAATCTTTATAGGTGCTTTCCTTTCTTTTTGGAGCCTCCTTGCTATTATTTCTTAAACTTCTGTTACATGACTCCGTGGTGCTTAAATGGCTTATTGAACAAGGAAGTGAATTTTTTATTTGCTTGAAAAAAAGTAGGATTGAGATATCCCAAACAGAACTTGCTTGTCTAAGACAGAATTTAAACTTTCAGTTTTAACATCTTCAGGATAGTTTGAGAATTAAGATAAAACCACCTCCCTACGGCTGACCCAGAAGTATCAGCTCTGAAGGAAGAAGAATAAACGGCATCATAAGCACACTTCAAACTATGCTTAGTGACATGTGAGGTTGCCATTATTGAAGCATTCAAAGATTTTTTTTAACCTCAGAAGGAGCGTGAATAATTAACTTGTGTGCACTCAAAAGATAAAACTAAATTCTTCAACATATCAGCTTGACGGTTCAAAATCCTCAAAGATGAAGTAGCAGAAGAATAAACTTTCTTCCCCGGCTTGTCAAAAGCTTTCCCATCCTTGTAAGATGGATGGGGTTAGCAATTACCTGTTTAGCAGAAACAGTTTTAAAGAAATCATTGCTGGATGTGCTTTAAGGTTGGAAAACAAATACTTACTAGTCTGTGATTGCTTGTACAACCTTGTCAGTGGTGGTTGTAAGTGCAACACCAGAGGGACCAGGGAAAAAGATGGGTGGGTCTAAGGAACAAACAGCAGCCACAGCAAAGTCACCCACCAATGGATGTGATGCAACAAGAGCCACCTGACACACAGAACAGTTCCTAACAACTTTCTCCTTATACTTGCAAACAAGGGAATATAAAGCCAGATAGACCGGTAGCTGCTACATATATTACCCAAAGATGAGACCTCAAAGACAAACAGAAACCTAGAAGAAAAAACAAAGAATAATGCTCACTACACTCTGTTCGCCTGATAATAAACAAGACTTATAAAATACAACAAAAAACCAGGCTAAAATAGTGGGAAGTATACTTGCTGTGTTCAATTCAAGTCAGTCACAAAAGGTAACCAAATGTTCCACAAAAAGAAACGAAGCTGTAACCTACAAACCGCTTTACTTTGCGAACTCTTAATCCAATAAAAATCACCATAGAGTGTTCATTCTAATTATTTTAATAAACGTGGTTTCTACTGGACGCTTGGATTTATTTTTACATGCTGGCTGCGTGTTTTTTCTACAAGCTATTGCCCAGTGGATGAGTAGGTTCGAATGTTGTATTTTAGAAACCTAGAAGAGTTGGTAAAACAGAGAACCTGCAGAATAGGACAGACATCCCCACACAAACACAATATCTTTCCCCGAATACACAAACCTATAAACCTTTAGGAAAATTCTGTCATTTTTTTTTTAAACACAAAACTTTCACAAAGTATTTACACAAACTTCCTTAGAAAAATCACAACACCCAAAAAGTACAGTTGTGTACACCTACCATAAATGTAGATGTTCGAGTGTCTTCACTGTTGCAGTCATGACTGTAGGGTTCTCCCCTGCCGGCAGGCAGCCCCAGGTCGGCCAGAATCCCAAAGTCTGGGTCCGGCGTCGGCTGTTCAACCATGCTCCCTGACGTCAGAGCGCCAAGAGTACAAAGCTGACAGCCGACACCATCTTCTCCAGTTTTTCTTGCCCCAGATGTCAGGAGTCCCAAAATGAAAAAGGTCCCATAACCTTTGCAAATACACCTCAGAAGAATGGTGAAAAAAAGGAAATACACAGAAGTAAAAACAAGAGGGGACAGGAGGGAGGGAAACCCAGACTGCAATAGTGAAGACACTCGAACATCTACATTTATGGTAGGTGTACACAACTGTACTATGTTCATCGTGTTTCACTGTTGCAGTCATGACTGTAGGGTAGAATCCCAAAGCTGAAAGAAAGGGAGGTGGCCATAAAGAGGAAGGGGCGGCTAAAAGGCCCTGCAAGACTGCAGAGGCAAAGCCTGCCCTAGACTTAGAGTAGAGAGGTAGATTGTAGTGCTTAGAAAAAGTATGCACTGAACTCCAAGTTGCAGCTTCCAAAATGCCCTTGGTAGGAACTCCCCTGAGGAAGGCCGCAGAAGTGGCAGCAGCTCTGGTGGAATGAGTCCGTATACTCCCTGGGATTTGCTTTCCATGGTGAGAATAACAAAATCTGATTCCATGAGCAATCCATTTAGAAATGGTCTGTTTTGAAATAGCTTTACCTTGGGAACTTGAAGCATAAGAAACAAACAATTGTTCTGATTTTCTGAAGTCCTTGGTTCTGTTCAGGTAAAAACGTAGTTGTCTGTGTACATCCAAGGAATGTAAGATCATTTCCCCTTTATTTTGAGGAGTGGGGAAAAAGGTTGGCAAGTGGATAGTTTGATTTAAAGCCACTTTGGAAACCACCTTAGGCATGAAGGTAGGATTAGTCCTCAAAGATACCCTGTCTTGATGAAAAATAATATAAGGTTCCACAGCCATAAGAGCTTGTAACTCTGAAACTCTCCTGGCAGAGGTTAGGGCTAACAGGATAACAGTCTTCCAAGATAAAAACTTGACGTCAGAAGAGGCAGCAGGCTCAAAAGGAGGTAAGGTTATTTTTTTCCAAAACATAGTTGAGATCCCAAGCAGGAATGGGAGGAGATCTAGGAGGTCTTAAGTTCTTAGCTCCTCTGAGAAACTGTCTCATGAGCTGGTGGGAAAAGATGGGAGGGTCTGTATTATAATGAGCAGAAATAGCAGAGGCATGTATCTTAATGGAAGAGAAAGGGAGACCCTTATGTAAGAGATCTGTCAAGTAAAGTAAAATTAAAGTAATATTAGGAAGAAGAGGATCAGAATCCTGAGCCTGCATCCAGGAACAAAATCTTTTCCATTTTCCTGTATAAGATTTTCTAGTGCTAGGACGTCTGGCTTCTAAAATGACATCCATAACCTGCTTGGGCAGTAAAGAAGAAATCAAAGGCCCTGGATTAATCAGGCCGCCAGGCTGAGAGTTCTGACATGAGAGTGTAGAACCTGACCCTGATGTTGGGAGAGAAGGTTCGGAGACTGAGGTAAAACCCAAGGGGGCTCCAGGCATAGGTTTTTTAGAGTTGGATACCAAAACTGCCGAGGCCAATTTGGAGCCAGCAAGATTATCATCTTGGGCTTGTCCTGTTTTATCTTCAATAAAACCCGTGGAAGAAGAGGAAGAGGAGGAAAGGCATATCCCGAGAGGTTCCTCCAACTGAATAACAGGGCGTCCACTTTCCAAGCTTCTCTGTGGAAAGTCCTGGTGCAAAAATTCTGTAGTTGATGATTGAGATGGGATGCAAAGAGGTCTATGTGAGGACATCCCCAGACTGCTGTTATCATCCTGAATATTTTGGTGTCCAGCATCCACTCGTGTGGATCCGAAAGGTTTCTGCTCAGACTGTCTGCCAGGAAGTTTTGTTTCCCTGGTAGAAACTGGGCTTGAAGATCCAGATTGCAAGCTAGAGCGGTGTTCCATAGATCCATGGCTAGTCTGCAAAGGGGGTAGGAATGAGATCCCCCTTGCTTGTTTATGTACCACATAACTGTGGTGTTGTCTGTCCGTATTAGCAGTTGTCCTGGTTGTAAAAGATTCCTGAAGGCCAATAGAGCTTTCTGAACGGCTAACATTTCCTTTAAATTGATATGCAGGTGCTTCTGATCCTTTGTCCAAAAGCCCTGCAAACAATTGCCCTGAAAATGGGCTCCCCAAGCATAATTCGAGGCGTCCGTGGTTAGAATCTGAGTGGCAAGAGGCAGACGGAAGGGTTTCCCTTTGTTTAGAGCACATGCACTGGACCACCAAAGAAATTCCTTTTGAAGGCAAGGAAGGATGGAGATCAGCAAGGAAGGATGGAGATCAGTATGTCTAAACTGTGGCAATGCTGAGACCATACACTTTTTAGGTACCACTGTATTTTCCTCATGTGTAGTCTTGCATATGGTACGAGAAGGATGCAGGAGGCCATGTAACCCAAAGCCTGCAGGAATTTCCTTGCAGATAGTTGAGTTAGAGTTGCCAAGGTTCCGAAAGTTGAAGCCAGCTGTAATTGTTTTTCGGATGTCATAAATGCCATTTGGGTTGTGGTGTTTAGAAGTGCACCCAGAAAAGTTATCTGTTGTGATGGTGTCAAATTTGACTTTTTTATGTTTACAGAGAATCCCAGGAACTTGAGGAGGTTCTGTACAAATTCTAGATGCTGGAGTAAGACATCCTTGCTGTCTGCCTGAATTAGACAATCGTCCAGATAAGGGTAAATTTGAATTCCCTTGAGTCTGCAGTAAGCTACTACTGGAGCCAGGCATTTGGTGAAGACCCTGGGCGCAGTAGACAATCCAAAGGGCAGCGCAGAGAATTGAAAGTGCCTCGATCTGGCCTTGAACCTGAGGTATTTTCTGCGATCCTGCCTGATGGGAATGTGTAAATATGCCTCCTTTAAATCCAAAGTTACCATCCATACATCTTTGGACAGCATTGGAAGTAGCTGCTGTAGAGTAAGCATCTTGAATTTTGGAATCTCTAGAAAGGTGTTCAAGACCGACAGATCCAGAATGGGTCTCCATGAGTTTTGCTTCCTTGGGACTAGAAAGAGCCTTTAGTAAAAACCTTTTCCCATCTCTGAAAGTGGAACCAGTTCTATGGCATTCATAGCCAAAAGAGCTTCCACCTGGTTTAAGGCCTCCGTCCATTGATGTTTTGGAAGTTCTGGCCATCCGCTTGGCCTTGGCAAGGAATTAAAATGGAACTTGTAACCTCTTAAAACCACATCCAAAACCCATTTGTCTTGGGTTATTTGAGTCCAATTTTGATAAAAAAAGAGAGAGTTTTCCTCCGAGAGGGGCTTCCAGGCAAGAAGTTCCTGTAGCCCAACAGAGGGAGTCATTGAGTTTGTTTCCTTTGAGATTGTGACCTGTCCTCTGGTTCACTAGGGGTGGAAGCAGTCCACTGTCTTGGTCTATAAGCAGCTTGTGTTTGTGGCCTACCTCTGGAGCGTCTATATCTACCCCTCTGAGGCCTGTCTGAAGTGGGAAAGGACCAATTTTTTGAAGGCCAATTCCTGCTAAATCTAGGTGGCTGTACTTGTAAGAAATCTTTAACTGTTTGCATGGATTTCGCCTTATCCTCCATCTTTTTAATCACCTCTTCAGCTTTTGATCCAAACAAAACATTATGCTGAACAGGAGCATCCAATAATTTAGCCTTTACTTGTTCAGGTAAATTTTGTTCCTTTAGCCATGCATGCCTTCTAATGACTGTGCCAGAGGCCGCAGCTCTACAAGAAGCCTCCAAGGCATCAAATCCACAGTGTAAACCATGCTTCCCAACCTGTTCAGTGGCATGCAATAAGTCATGTAATTCCTTATCATCTGCACAGGCAGAAATGGAAGTAAGCTTTTGTTTTAAGACAGACAAGAGAAATTGCTGGTATTTAAGCATATAAAACTGACAGTTTAAAGTCCTAATGGACAAAGTAGCAGAAGTGTACACCTTTTTGCCCCATCTTTCTAAGGATCGAGAATCCTTTTCAGTAGGAAAGGGATTTTTGGCAGAAGCGGCCTTAACTCCCTTAGGACCCTGAGAAATGGTTTCAGGGTCAGCAGCAGGGTTCTTGTATAAAAACGGATGGGAATCAGGAACCCTGTAATATCTATCAGGCTTAACAGGAGCAGGAGGAAAAGAGTCAGGGGTTAAGTTAGCCTCCGAAAAGGCATCATCCACAATATCCAAAACAGGAGGAATAGCCAGGGGTCTATGTTGGGGAAGAAGAAGAAAATCCCTCAGTCTTTTCTTGGATTCCGAATACTCCTGTCCTTCCCAGTGGAAATGTTCCCTCATTTCATGCAAAGTTTCCCCAAAAGAGAAATCCTCAGGGGGAGAAGCTGAAGCAATGGATTCTTCAGCATCAGAATCCTCATAAGGAGGGGAAGAATATTCCTGATCAGAAGAAGAAACTGAGGAAACAGAAGCCTGATCAGAGGAATCATAATAAACATCCTGCCTTGGCCTTTTGTCTGGAGGGGGATGTGAACCCCTAATCATAGTAAGTAAATACTCCGCCATCTTGAGTAACTGTTTCTGTGACTTGGGAGCCGGTTCAGAAGAGGCCTGTGTTGAAGTCTTTGTTTTAGAAGGAGTCTTTGCCTTTGTCTTTGGCTTTGCCTTTACTAGTAGCTGAGTAGGCCTGAAACCCCTTCGGAAGCCGGTACCTGCACAGCGGCTCCGGACCCATCCGAAGGAGCATTGTCCGAAGGTCCTGCAACAGAAATATTTAAAGGCCTGGTTGGCTCCTCATGAGAGTCCGTTTCGGCCGTCGGTTCTGAAATGGCCGACGACAGGGGCTGCAAAAGTGCCTCACTGATGATGGCCGAACCTGAAGCTGGCTCCGCTTGTGCACTATCATCAGATTTGGACCTCGGAGGCCTGTCTTTATCCTTGCGACGTTTGTGAACTCCGGTAGCCGGGACCATATCCGACGACATTTTGTAGTTAAAGCGCCTACCGAAGTAATGAAAAGCAAAATCGTACCTTCGCTTAATTGTACGCTGATTGAATCTAGCACAAAACCGACAACTAGCTATGTTGTGGTCAGGGCCTAAGCAAGGAATACAGTAAGAATGAAAATCCTTATGAGGTATTTGCTTCCCACATGAAATACAATTATTAACTTTTTCTGACATTGGAGTGGAGCAAGAAAAAAGTTTCCCCAACAGGGTACTTAGCTTTGAATGGAGAAGAAAGTCTTCGGACCGAAGTATATAGAAAAATTCGTCAGGAGTCAGCCAACCGGTACTTGCGCACGGCAAGAAAAACTGGAGAAGATGGCATCGGCTGTCAGCTTTGTACTCCTGGCGCTCTGACGTCAGGGAGCATGGTTGAACAGCTGACGCCAGACCCAGACTTTGGGATTCTAGCCGACCTGGGGCTGCCTGCCGGCAGGGGAGAACCCTACTGTCATGACTTCAACAGTGAAACACGATGAACATCATTTAGTTTCCAAGCAAATGCAAGATTTTAGCAAGAAAAAATAGTTCTCCTTAGAAAATTAATTTTAGTGGTAGGTTTTCTCCAACAAGGAACTTATCTTCCCAGCCTTGAAAGACTGCTAGCCGACCAATAGCTCCATGGGGCCAACCAAAGGAAATCTCTTCAGCAGCACAAAAGCTCGTAAGAATCTGGTACTCTTGTCTTTATATGGAACTCAGCCCTAGTTTCCGATAGGGTGCATGGAAGTCATTCTAAAGCTTTGGAAGATGGCCAGTCAAAGTGGGTAGGGTACAAACACCTTAAACTACTGCAACAGTGACTGAAATGTTGAACACATTTCTAATCTGCCACTAGAAATATTCACACATTCACAGACTACAATTTGTGTCTACAAGAGGTCGAATATTTCCCTTCTAAATCACTACTGGAAAGAGAAGCATCAATATATATTTTTTTTCATTTAATTTTAGACATTTAAAATGTTTATCTTTCCTATCACTGCAGCTCCACGTCATAACCTAGTTCGAATGAAACAACAGTTTAATCATTTCTCGCATTCCTTTTCTTATTAAAATGTAACATACGAGACACCTTCCCGGTACTCTATTAAAATGTAACATACGAGACACCTTCCCGGTACTCTATTAAAATGTAACATACGAGACACCTTCCGGTACTCTATTAAAATGTAACATCTGAGACACCTTCCCGGTACTCTATTAAAATGTAACATACGAGACACCTTCCCGGTACTCTATTAAAATGTAACATACGAGACACCTTCCCGGTACTCTATTAAAATGTAACATACGAGACACCTTCCCGGTACTCTATGAAAATGTAACATGAGACACCTTCCCGGTACTCTATTAAAATGTAACATACGAGACACCTTCCCGGTACTCTATTAAAATGTAACATACGAGACACCTCCCCGGTACTCTATTAAAATGTAACATACGAGACACCTTCCCGGTACTCAATGAAAATGTAACATACGAGACACCTTCCCGGTACTCAATGAAAATGTAACATACGAGACACCTTCCCGGTACTCAATGAAAATGTAACATACAAGACACCTTCCCGGTACTCAGTGAAAATGTAACATACGAGACACCTTCCCGGTACTCTATTAAAATGTAACATACGAGACACCTCCCCGGTACTCTATTAAAATGTAACATACGAGACACCTCCCCGGTACTCTATTAAAATGTAACATACGAGACACCTCCCCGGTACTCTATTAAAATGTAACATACGAGACACCTTCCCAGTACATTAAAATGTAACATAAGAGACACCTTCCCAGTACTCTCAAGGTGAAAGAGCTTTGTCTCACTCTGCTTGCATCTTTTTCATTCAACTGGCATCACAAGCTGTTCACTCTTCCAAGAAAAAAACACTTTCCATTATTAAAATTCTTCAAATTAAAACTTTCAAGACGGCTGCACAGTGATCAACAGCTTAAATTCAGCTCTCCCGCTGTCACATTGGTTGAAATTCAGTTACTGGCTAGTAAATGCACTGCCTGGATGCCAGCAAATATGAAATTTACAGAACTTGAAAAAATCAACCAGGAAAAGGAAGAGAAAAAAAAAAAACAATGGATGAGAAGAATCCTGCAGCTGTTCAACAAAAAAGTTCAAGCTTCAGTTTTGGTGCAAAAATACACAGTAATTATATTACATATACAGTTAAGAAAATGTTTCTTATTTTTAAGAGGGTGCAAGTCTAGAGTAATACCCTTAGCTTAAGTTACAAACAATTGTTTTGAAAGTAGGCTTGAAATACAAGACAAAATGATGAAAACCATAAAAATGCTAGGTTGCTTACATCTACAAAGAAAATAGACTTGCTTTTTTTTTTCCATTAGCAAATGTTTTCAGTGGGAGTCAAGAGATCTGCAACTGAAGGCAGTTTTGCATTGCATTCTGAAAAGATCTGTTCATAACCCAGCCACTGGGGATGCACAAGCCAGTGCATTTCTTTGTGCCGGTCCCAAGCCCGGATAAATGGGGAGGGTTGCATCAGGAAGGGCATCTGGCGTAAAACCTCTGCCAAATTACTGATGCGGAGAACATTTCATATTTACATACCGGATCGGTCAAGGCCCGAGTTAACAACGACTGCCACCAGTACTGTTAGCCAACAGGGTGCTGGCGGAAATTGGGCTACTGTTGGCCGAAGAAGAAGAGGAGGGGGAAGGCATGCCCGAAGGCAGGAAGAGAGAAGGAAGGTTAGGAGTGTAGTACTGAGGGTAGGAACTTTGAATGTTGGCAGTATGACTGGTACAGGGAGAGAGCTAGCTGATATGATGGAGAGAAGGAAGGTTGATATATTGTGCATGCAAGAGACCAGATGGAAGGGAAGTAAGGCCAAGTGTATAGGAGGCGGGTTCAAATTGATCCATCATGGTGTGGATGGCAGAAGTAATGGGGTAGGGGTTATCCTAATGGAACAGTATGCCAAGAGTGTTTTGGAGGTGAAGAGAGTGTCTGATAGAGTGATGTTTGTGAAGCTTGAAATTGATGGTGTAATGATGAATGTTGTTAGTACATATGCTCCAAGTTGGATGTGCGATGGATGAGAAAGAAAACTTTTGGAGTGAGTTGGATGAAGTGGTGGTGAGTGTACCCAAGGGTGAGAGACTACTGATTGGAGTGGACTTCAATGGGCATGTTGGTGAAGTGAACAGAGGGGATGAGGAAGTGATGGGTAGGTATGGTGTTAAGGAGAGGAATGCAGAAGGTCAGATGATTGTGGATTTTGCGAAAAGGATGGACATGGCTGTGGTGAATACATATTTTAAGAAGAGGAAGAAGCATAGGGTGACATAAAAGAGTGGATGAAGATGCACACAGGTGGATTATATCCCATGTAGGAGGGCCAGTCTGAAGGAGATTGGAGACTGTAAAGTGGTGACTGGGGAAAGTGTAGTTAAACAGCATACAATGGTGGTCTGTAGGATGATGTTGGTGATCAAGAAGCAGAGGAGGAGTGTGAAAGCAGTGCCAAGGATTAAATGGTGGAAGTTAAAAAAGGGTGATTGTGAGGTGGAGCTCAGGGAAGAGTTAAGACAGGCACTGGGAGGCAATGAACAGTTACCGAATAGCTGGGAGGCAATGAACAGTTACCGAATAGCTGGGTAACTACAGCAGTGCTAGGAAGGTGCTTGGTGTGACATCTGGACAGAGAAAGGAGGACAAGGAGACATGGTGGTGGAATGAGGAAGTACAGGAGAGTATACAGAGGAAGTGGCTGGCAAAGAAGAAGTGGGATTATCAAAGAGATGAAGAAAGTAGACATGGGTAGAAGGAGATGAGGCGCATGGCAAAAAGAGAGGTGGCGAAGGCTAAGGATAAGGCATATAGAGAGTTGTATGAGAGATTGGACACTAAAGAGGGAGAAAAGGACCTGTACCGATTGGCTAGACAGAGGGACAGAGCTGGGAAAGATGTGCAGCAGGTAAGGGTGATAAAGGACAGTGAGGGAAACATACTCACAAGTGAGGAGAGTGTGTTGAGTAGATGGAAAGAGTACTTTGAAGGGCTGATGAATGAAGAGAATGAGAGAGAGAAGGTTGGATGATGTGGGGATAGTGAATCAGGAAGTGAAGCAGGTTAGCAAGGAGGAAGTAAGGACAGCTATGAAGAGGATGAAGAATGGAAAGGCTGTTGGCCCAGATGACATACCAGTGGAAGCATGGAGGTGCTTAGGAGAAATGGCAGTGGAATTTTTAACCAGATTGTTTAATGAAATTATGGAAATTCAGAGGATGCCTGAGGAGTGAAGAAAAAGTGTTTTGGAACCTATCTTTAAGACTAAGGGTGATGTGCAGAGCTGCAGTAACTATAGAGGGATAAAATTGATCAGTCACAGCTTGAAGTTATGGGGAAAGAGTAGTGGAAGCTAGGTTAAGAAGGGGGGTGATTATTGGTGATCAGCAGCATGGTTTCATGCCAGAAAAGAGCACTACAGATGCAATATTTTCTCTGAGAGTGTTGTTGGAGAAATACAGAGAAGGTCAGAAGGAGTTGCATTGTGTCTTTGTGGACTTAGAGAAAGCATATGACAGGGTGCCTAGAGAGGAGTTGTGGTATTGTATGAGGAAGTCATGAGTGGAAGAGAAGTATGTAAGAATGGGACAGGATATGTACAAGGGTAGTGTGACATTGGTGAGGACTGAGGTGGGAGTGACAGATACGTTTAAGGTGGAGGTAAGGTGGAGGTGGGATTACATCAAGGATCAGCTCTGAGCCCTTTCTTATTTGCAGTGGTGATGGACAGGTTGACAGAAGAGATTGGACAGGAGGCCCCGTGGACTATGATGTTTGCAGATGACATTGTGATATGTAATGAGAGTAGGGACCAGGTTGAGGAGACCCTGGAGAGGTGGAGATATGCTTCAGAGAGGAGAGGAATAAAGGTCAGCAGGGCTAAAACAGAATATATGTGTGTAAATGAGAGGGAGGGTAGAGGAATGGTGAGGATGCAGGGAGTAGAGCTGATAAAGGTAGATGAGTTTAAGTACTTGAGATCAACAATTCAGAGTAATGGTGAGTGTGGAAGAGAGGTGAAGAAGAGAGTACCAGGCAGGGTGGAATGGGTGGAGAAGAGTGTCAGGAGTGATTTGTGACAGAAGGGTACCAGTAAGAGTGAAAGGGAAGGTCTACAAGAGGGTAGTGAGACCAGCTATGTTATATGGGTTGGAGACGGTAGCACTGACGAAAAGGCAGGAGTCAGAGCTGGATGTGGCAGAGTTAAAGATGTTAAGATTTGCAGTGGGTGTGACTAGGATGGACAGGATTAGGGATCAGTATATTAGAGGGTAAGCGCAGGTTGGACAGTTTGGAGACAAAGCAAGGGAGGTGAGATTGCGTTGGTTTTGACATGTGCTGAGGAGGGATGCTGGGTATATTGGGAAAAGGATGCTAAGGATGGAGCTGCCAGGTAAGAGGAAAATAGGAAGGCCTAAGATAAGGTTTATGGATGTAGTGAGAGAGGACATGCAGGTGGTTGGTGTGAAAGAGCATGATGCAGAGGACAGGAAGAAATGGAAACAGATGATCCACTGTGGCGACCCCTAACAGGAACAGCCGAAAGAAGATGATGATCTGAAAAGATTTGTTCATGCATCTGCAGAGTTAACTGTTTCATTTTTTCTCATTGCTGACTACTTTTACATGGAGACAAGCTGCCTGCATGTGCAAGCAATTCGTCTTGAGAATTCTTTGCGGAGCAAAATGCAAAATTTAAAAGGTACAATAGCAAGCAGTTAAGGGGAAAATAGAGTCTGAATTACAGGGCATGGATAACAGATAGTGGCCTCCCTAGCAGTCTTAATACTTTAATGAATTTAACGGAAGTGTGTACAGTTTAGTTTTATTTAATTTGAAGACAGCCACTGCACTTTTCTACTGTTTCCTAAAAGCATACAAGTGTTTTTTTTCCTCAGGGCTAAAAGTCAATGTTTTGTAAAAACATACAAGCTGTTTTTTTTTACATATAGGATGTGGACAGAGCTAAGAACAGACAGCAATTGTGATAAATGGGAACACAAGCTATAACATGCATTTTAAACACTGATAACCTTAACTTTAGGTTAGGTAATGCCTGTTGGTGCAGCTGTCAACTTGGGACAACTGTTCCAATCTGGACAGTTAAACTTCATTTTTTGAACATGTACATAATTTCTGTGTTTGTTCTAAACTAACAGGGGTGTTCAAAAAAATTAATTTGCTCATTTTCATTAAAAGTCTTGAAAATTTGACACGGGTCCAAATGCAGATGAAACAACTGTACAAAAGATCAGCCTGCCAAATGTTAGTGTGTAAATGCAAGACAAAGGTTGGAAATACACATTAAAAACATGTACAACAGGTGGGAATATTAGCTTTTTATCGTAATGGCTACACTCATACCTCTCAAGTGTACCTCATTACGAGGAACATACCTCAAAAGTTCGTGTTTCTTGAAGTTCCACATTGAAAGGGTCTGTCACACATTCAGTGTTAGGATTTTTTTAACATGGTAAATAGACATAAATCACATTAATTCAGTAGCATATTTTAACCACCTTATGACCTTCCTAGTTGAAGTTGTTAGTAAGCTGTTAGTATGTGTTCCACATTTTGACCCAAAGAAATAAAAGAGAATAGTGCTTTAAACACAACCAATAAACATCCAAAATAAAGCACCTAGGAACCAGCAGAATGAAGCCACCAACACAGTGTAGAAAGGAGCAAAAAAGTATGTTTTATTTAACGTTGCAAAGACATCACATTTTAATCCTAGTGCATCCAGGACTTCATCAGAAATAAGAAGTACATTGCAGTCCCTCTTATATACCTCCTTCCTAATTACCTGGTGGTGGCAATTAGTCCCAATTACATAAAAATGACAAAAATGTACAGATATAGTGAAACACTCATACTAAAATTTCTATAGCATTAGTTCAATAAACAGTGCTAATCCATTCTGATTAATACATCCCTCAACATTAGTATAAAAATATATAAGGTCATGTAATAAATGTAATTAATTCAGAACAGTTACATATACATCCACAGTAAACAAATACCTATACATAAAGGTAAAACAGAATGTCGAACCCCCCCCCCATGTTGAATAAAAATCTAAAACGCATATGTGTACATAATGAAATAGAGGTGTCCTAAAATATAACCTAACAAGGTAAAACATTTCATGTGGCTCAATGATTTTGTTTTTAATATGTATGAAATTAGTTATAAAAAAAATAATTGTATAAAATTGGTTCTGTAAAGCATACCCTTAGCCTATTCTTTGTTAGAGCTTGGCAGATCTTAATTTGAAAACTGGTACCAGTGAAACAGGTTCGTTAAGTCCTGGGGGCTTGTTCGCTTCTAGTCTTAACTGCCAGAGAAGTTCTGCAGAGTTAAATGTTAAATTTTTTCTCATTGCTGACTACTTTTACATGGAGACAAGCTGCCTGCATGTACAAGCAATTCGTCTTGAGAATTCTTTGCTGAGCAAAATGCAAAATTTAAAAGGTACAATAGCAAGCAGTTAAGGGGAATAACAGAGTCTGAATTACAGGGCATGGATAACAGATAGTGGCCTCCCTAGCAATTGGTTACCAATTTTGTTTTTATACCTATCAAATCCACAGAATCCCCCTGTAGAATGTGTGTGCATTGTGCACTAGAAGCACATTTATATGTACCCTTCTTGGATCTAGAATTATTCACCTTGTAGTTTTCCAACATTTCTTTTATATTCCTACCCTTTCTATAAGTGAACCTAAGCGGGTTTTTAAATAGTGGGTCCAAATCTGAATATCTCGCAAATCTCTCCCAGTTTTGTGAAATTATACCGTTAATGCAACAAGCATTACTACTAAAATTCAACACCCACCAAGAAGCAAACAATGATACTGACCAAACTGGATGGAATGATAACTTTATATTGAATTTTAGTAGTAATGCTTGTTGCATTAAAGATATAAATTCACAAAACTAGTAGAGATTTGCGAGATATTCAGATTTGGACCCACTATTTAAAATCCTGCTTAGGTTCACCTATAGAAACCTGCAGACACATTCTACAGGGGGATTCTGTGGATTTGATAGGAAGAAAAACAAAACTGGTAACCAATTTTTATTGTAATTGTGACACTTATGGAATAAGACCAACAGGAAACTCAAGCGACATATATATGAATGTATGAATGACATCAAAAAATGTGATATAAACAATGCCTTGTATAAGCACAGCAAAGAATGCACATAAGCTGTTTTTGGGTTCTTTGTAATAGAAAATGTTGAAAAAGACCCACAGGGGGGACCATGGGAGATCACCATTGAGCTTAAAGAACTTCTCTGGCAGTTAAGACTAGAAGCGAACAAGCCCCCTGGACTTAACGAATATGTTTCACTGGTATCAGTTCTCAAATTAAGATCTGCCAAACTCTAACAAAGAATAGGCTAAGGGTATGCTTTACAGAACCAATTTTATACAATTAATTTTTTATAACTAATTTCATACATATTAAAAACAAAAACATTGAGCTACATGAAATGTTTTACCTTGTTAGATTATTTTTTAGGACACCTCTATTTCATTATGTACACATATACATTTTAGGTTTTTATTCAACATGGGGGGGCGACATTCTGTTTTACCTTTATGTACAGGTATTTGTTCACTGTGGATGTATATGCAACTGTTCTGAATTATTATATTTATTACATGACCTTATATATTTTATACTAATGTTGAGGGATGTATTGATCAGAATGGATTAGCACTGTATTTATTGAACTAATGTTATAGAAATTTTAGTACGAGTGTTTCACTATATCTTTAAATTTTTGTCATTTTATTTAATTGGGACTAATTACCACCACCAGGTAATTAGGAAGGAGGTATACAAGGAGGGACTGCAATGTACTTCTTATTTCTGATGAAGTCCTGGATGCACTAGGACGAAAACGTGGTGTCTTTGCAACGTTAAATAAAACAGACTTTTTTGCTCCTTTCTACGCTGTGTTGGTGGCTTCGTTCTGCTGGTTCCTATGTGCTTTATTTTGGATGTTCCACATTTTGCTCATTTGTTCCACATTATGAAGGCTAGTGTTCTTCATTTTGGAGATGGAAGGTTGAGAGCTATGGCTATACTATCTATATTATCTTGGAATGTAAATGACCTTATAGATACAGACAAAAAGGAATTACATTAAGAAATGCAGAGTGTAAATAGCAATGCTGCAGGAGACACATTTGAAAAGAAATAAGCAAGTGACAAAGAAAGGATTTCACAGTGGATATTCAGAATATCAGGGACAAAGGAACAGGGGAGTAACTATACTAACTGCTACAGGGGTTCCAATACCGAGAGAAGAGGGGAAAAATAATAATGGTAGATTTGAGGTAGTTATTGTCAAGGGAGGAGGCTTTCGTGTTAATATTCCACCAAGAACTGCTGCTACGGAGATTATGAAAATCTGGGGAGAAATAATCAGCTTTCAGTAGGGAATATTACTTATAGGTGGGAACAGAAACTAGATTTGCAATATTAAGAATCAGGATGACATAGGAGGGAAAACAAGAGATGGTAGATTTCTGAAGAAATGTATGAAGATATCTGGTATGGAAGACATTAATTCAGTAGCAGAAACTCAGACAGAATTTACACATATTATTCGCCAAGGTACAATAACAAGGCTACACTGGACAGAAATTATAATTCTTACAAATATATACATTTAATTGAATGCTTTAATACACATCCAGTAACTATTTCAGATCATGGACCAATAAAACCTAAGATAGAAATGCAGGGTAATGAAGTAAAAATGACACACTTGCATTGCACTTTCCCACCCATCTGTTAAAATAGCAATTTAAGGAATGTGTAAAGGACACTACTCAAGAGTTAATATGGAAGATAGAAATTTCTTCAGAAGTCATAGCTAGTAAGTAGGATAAATTTTGAGTTTAAAAAGGGGTAGAAATAAAACAGAAAGTTTTTGTTAAGAAGCAACAGGACTTGTTTACAAGGGGTGGCAAAGGCTAAAGTACTACCGAATAAGGGGAATCTCTCAGAACAAGAAGTGGGGCAAAAGTAGAGTGCTAAAGAGAAAATAAAGGAATATTTGGATAATCTGCACGAGTTTAGAAAGATTAAGTAAATATTATTTGACAACTTCAGAACCCAAAAGCTTTTAGAACAATTTAGGCAAATGAAAGTAGAAAGAGTTGTCACCAAACTTAGGAAGCCTACAAGAAAATTAACCAGAGATCTTTAACAGATATTAAAAGATATTTCGTAAATTTTATGAAAATTTGTATAAAGCAGAAAAATGTGAAAACCCAGAAAGAGCACAAATGGAAATATTTGGAAATACTTCATTATGCCAAGGTTAGAGGTAGATGAGGCTCAACAACTAACAGTTAAGATATGCGGAATGGAGATAAAAAACAGTGATGCATAATCAATCCGCAAGGAAAGTCTCCAGGACCAGGTGGCATTCCTGTAAAAGTTAGGAGGGCAGAAACTGAAAGATCTGGAAGACTTTGTCTAACAGCGTTTTAAAGGGAAGATAAGCACCAACATCATAAGAAAACTGTGGTGGCTGTATTATCTAAAAACTGTAAAGAGTCATCAGGCCTAGCTTTTTATACACACTTTTCAATGTTAAACCATGATTACACATTTTAAGTCTATACTAGCTAAAAGACTGGCAAGGATGTTGCCAAAATTCACAGATATGGATCAATGTGGTTCGGTGGAGGAGAAAGAAACATCTGACAAAATTAACAGAACAATGATGATCCAGAGGAAGCAGAGTATAAGAAAACACTGCTGTAGTTTGAGAGTATTGATACAGAGAAGGCATTTGACAGAGTAAGCTGGGATTTTAGGAGAACGGCAATGGAAGCATTTGCATTCCCCGATACAATAATAAAGTTAATCAGTAGGATACACGAAGGATTGGAGGCAATAATTAAAAACCAGTGCTCAAAATACTAGCCAATAACCCAAAACAGAATGTGTAATATTGTAAAAATCACATATGTAAATATATGTAAATATTAATATTAGTGGACCCATTCATTGATAATTGTCAATTATTTTACCTATTAATGTCTTATTAGGTTTTATGAGTGTATATTTATTGTTATATTTATCATATACACTTTTCTTTTAATCAATTAATTATATATATTACATTTTAGATCTCAATGGCACATTGTTAATTAATTATTTATTATTAATATTTATATTTTTATATATATATATATTCACATTTTTATACATTTATATATTTACATATTTATTCATTTATATTTATATTCATATTTATATTTACACCTATATGTATACCTATATTTATATTTATGGTTATATTCTTGTACATATTTTAGAATATTTATGTATTTATGTATTGGATAAACATACACACATATATATACATATTTAATATTAACACATTTTATTGGAATGATTTCATAAATTACAATAGATACATCAACTTAGTTTATTAATTTAATAGTATTTATTTATACTAATATGCGTACATTTTTTAAAAATCGAGGGGTTGGATGAACACATACATATAGACATTTGTATATATTAGTATGTGTTACAGTGTTATATAGACATACATTTTTAAATGGCTTGTATTACATGAGACAGTTTTTTATCAAACTACATATGCCTTTAAAACAAATTGCAATTACAATTAATTATGTTAATTGAATAACTGGTACTTATAGAAATGTATTTAAGAGCTCATCTGAATGGAACATGTAGATTCTGAAGAAGTCCAGTAATCTATGGACGAAAGCGCGCTCAATCTCATGGTTTATATGTAAGACGAGCTGGTGGTGTTGCTTGTTTGCTGCTAACTTCTAAGCCAAACCAAGAAACGGATTACCGGTGTTGGTTTATGGTGTATGGTGGACTGATTCTGTTTTAACTGTTTGCTATTCAATAAATTTATTTGCAACTATCGGTGAAGGAACATTTTTTGACTTTGGAGGAAATCCCTTTATTGTGCGGGAAAGCGGACTATATTTTTTTTGTGAACTTTGTGTTTTTGGAGGAGGTTTGTGCTTCTGTGGTTACCAATAATTAAAGTGATGTTTGAACAGGGGAACTAGGCAGGTATATCCTCTACTCTGTTATTTACGTTATACTTAGATGCATTAACAAAGAAAATAGGGGACTCGGAAATTCAAGGATAGCACAGGTACAGTAATCTAGGAAAAGTTGCCTTTATTTGCAGATCATATTATTTTGTACCTGATAAATCCAAAAAAGGACATCTCAGTATTGTGGAACATTTTGAGACAGTTTTAAGTATTTTCACAGTATGAAACTAATAAAGACAAAACAAAGACTACAGCTGAAAATGATACACCTACACACAAATACTGGTTCAGCAAGAACCATAATTATGGGGACATAATACGTTAAAGTATTTAAAAGTATAGGTTCATAGGTGTGTACTAAGCTAATGGCCCTACAGCCTTTACATGCCTAGCCCATAGGTTTACCTCACCCTGGCATCATGCCACCTGACATTAGTTCCCAGTGCCTCTATTGAGTAGAGCCACTGGAGTGATCCCCGGG
The DNA here is from genome assembly GCF_019279795.1 of Protopterus annectens. Classification (NCBI taxonomy): domain Eukaryota; kingdom Metazoa; phylum Chordata; order Ceratodontiformes; family Protopteridae; genus Protopterus; species Protopterus annectens. The sequence goes on along the minus strand of NC_056728.1, from coordinate 621,305,952 downwards.
GTGAATTTTCTATTTCCCATCCACTCATCAAGATTTCTCTTGAATATGGCCAGTGAGGTACTCTGCTTGACATGTATAGGAAGTCTATTCCATAGCATGGGCAGTCTCTGGGTTATGAACCTGTCCCTTCAGCATGTTCTGTTGATTTATAGATTAAAATGCTTCAACTATAGCAGCTAAGGATATAGAACAGCAGACTAAAAAGATAACAGAAAAACTGGAAGATTTTGTTTATGGACATGGCAAGTAAGATACAAGCAGAGGACACGTTTTAGTCCCTTAGTTTTATACACAGGTCATGCATATTTTTATCAACCAGAGAAGATCTTGTGCATAATAATTAATATATCTGGGAGGGGAAGAGGGCAAGAGTTAAGCAAGATAAGTTGATGCCTCCAAAAGTGTAATGTCATTAAGGCTTATCTGATTTGAAAGGATATTTTAGAGCTACACAGTTAAGGCTAATATACATAACAAAAGCAGATGGTCATAACTCAAAATAGAAAGGGGCGATGATGAAGCAGGAAGGAAGTTCAAGAAATAAGCAAAAAGTGGGACTTTGGATGCAGATCTTTAAGGAGAATAATAACATCCATACAGAATATCATATTTTTAAAGTAACAAAGTATTCCAAGACCTAAGCCAACACAAGAATGGAAAAAAAGGAGATTTTACCAACAGGGATAACTGCAAGTGGTACAAAAAAAAAACAGAAAGAGGGGGGGCTGGAATTTACTGGAGAAAACTGGTAAAGGAACAAAAGTATTGGGAGAAAATAGAGATGGGAAGGTAACAAAAGTGGGATGAGGCCAAGAAGGCAGTTGGTCTGCAGGTTAGAGGCTGCCTTCTGTACCACGGATTGATAAAAGTATAGGCAAAGAGAAATGCATGGTGAAATCTAAACTGAAAGATCTGATTTGGTAGAGTTTTTAGTTGAATATATAAACAGAAGCTGCTGTTAAAGGGATAATTAGTAGGGCATATACAATATTGCACAACTATAAGAATTAATCAGAACAGATTGAAAAAGATTGGAAAGACAAACTAGAAAAGCAGTTTACAAGGGAACAATGGGAAGATATGTATATATGGCTTCCAAGCATGCAACAAAATTCCATCAATTGCCAGGTAGTGTGTGATGCACAAGGCTGCATCACCAATGTGTCAGATCAGCATCCTGGCAGTGCCCATAATGTTCACATCTGGCACACAAGTTTGCTGCATTACCTATTACTGCTTGGCAGGACTCCTCATGATTATCCAGCTGGTTAAGTGAATACTATTATACTGTTTCTAACCACAGTAATTTTGGAGTGGCACAGGTGGTAGTAAGTAGTCACCCACATTTTGTGTGCCCACTTCGTTTTGTTTGGGAAACAGGCTACGTACCTGAACTCTAGTTAATGACACAAGTCCGTAACTCCCCAGGATGCTGCTGAAGAGCACTTCAACACCACTCTGTCCAAGATACAGTAACTGAGCATGTGTTTGGTCTGCCCAAAGCAAGTTTCCATTGTCTGGATAAATCAGGGGGGCCTTCAGTATGACGCTGTCACTGCAAGCAAGAAGTTTATCTGCTTCATTCTGCAAAAATATGATCATGATCATGTGTTTGTCTGACAGCGGCAATGTAGCTCCATCTATCGTTCCTCTCACCAGTGACAACAGCGATGCTGGCCAGGCAGCTGCAGTACCACAGCAACCCCTCCTGCAGTTTTGTGTACAGTATACAACAACGCAGGACAGTGGGAAGTCATGCACACGCACTCACACACTTGCACACAATACTTTATGCAAGTAGTGTTACTTGAGGGTTACATTGAGTGGTGCTTGGTCAACTTACATTGTACATCAGATATATTTCTTCTCATATCAAGAAAAAAAATTCATAAGGGATTAGCAACCTGGAACAAGTGCCAGTTATACTGGCAGGCTGAATAGCAGGTGTTATGAAACATGTTTAGGGCTATACTGCAAATCTTTCACTGCACTGTCAGTTACAGAATATGATGAACTTACCTGTCCACAAGGAAAAAAAAATACTTGCCTTAAAAAAATAAAGTCCGTGTTTTATATACTTTTTTTTTTTCTCTCTCTTTTTTCCTGCTATTTTCTGTCTACCGTTTTTCAGACACAAGAAAAAAAATGGAGCATTGGCTTTATCTTCAAATTGACTTCTTAGCAATTACTGTCTATGTTACTGAAATTCAAAATGTCACTTACATTTAGAAGGTATCGTATACAACGTCCCCAAAGGATAGTGTCCAAGATCATGAGCAAGTGCTGGGCTGGCACTGGAATTTAATGCCGAGTTGCTGTAATAAAAGGATCGACTGGATGCAGATAAACCTACTGAAATTAACGTAACAGTGCTGTAGCACCTAGACCTTGATGGAGCGGTTCTGCTATATGTTGCGAAGTCCTACGAGACCTAGCTGCCTTTTTCTTGGGGAATTCCACATGAATGCCTGTAGCACTTTCATGAGATACATGCAGTGTCAAGCCTACACGTCCAGAAGACATGCAGACAATCTCCTATCAACCTCCAGATGTAGTCCCAATGTGTGTCTTTTAAGACTTTACTAATGTGGGCGTAGAGGCTGACATGGATCATCAAAGGAGTTACAAGACACCCAAGTTGAAAGGCTATTTCTGTCTTGCCAGTACCCACCCTTAGTTCTTACACCTCACTTCTCTAGGAGGGAGGAACTTCTCACATTAGCAGTGACTTTATGGATGTCCAGCCAGTTGCCTGCTCCCTTTTAAAGGCAGACAGTCTGTCAAAATAATTTGTTGAGGGACTTTGTCCCACAGATATGATATTCACTTCCTTGTCTTATTTAATTGCCGGTGTAGATTTAGATCTCTGGTCCTAGTCTTAACTAAACTGTCTAACTTACTAAGGTATAAAAGAGTTCTTGGACTACTGGATCCTACATAGCCCTATAAGCAAAGCACAAATCACACCAACGGAGTCTGTATGAAACTTAGTATAGGGACAAAGCCTCCAGTCTTTCTTGGCACATGCCACATGTGAAACTATTCTACACGAGAATCACCACATCACTGTCCCTGGCCTTCACCATTGTCACCTACTGGTAAAATGTCTCGTGTACACCCTCCAGTACTCTAATCATCTCTACCCGACTCTCAGTGGCAGTAGCCTGTACCTGAACTATGTCATGGCATACCTGGTGCTGGGAAGCAAAGGCCTTGTGTGCCTTCAGCTGGCACCTCTGTGAACAGGTGTGAAAGTGAGTACTGCTACCTGCAAATAGGTAATCTCATCATCAGGCTGAGTACAGGAAACAGGTGTTGAGTTACATGTTACTCCACCTATTATATCACTTCTTCATTTTGCTAAGTGTGTGAGCCTGTGTCACTGCCTAAGGAGTTGTCGACATGCTGTGGGGTAGGGGACCCTTACAGTACATTATGCAGCTCTGTGCCACTTTTATCAGGCTTCATCATGAGAATGAAAGTAATGGCATCATTGCCAACAGCCATTCTGCTGTCAAAATCAGCCTGCTAAGCTGAAGCACAGGATGTGGTTGTTTCTAGTGTCAACCCTGTGAGTAAGTATGTCAAGATGTGGTTAATGTGACCTGTGACAGAATTGGCCCACACTTACCATGCAGTGTCTGTAAAGTTTGGGCCACACCTGATACTGATGGAGTACCTGATGATGAAACATGAAAATCGTTGTATATCCACAACTATCATGCCAAGTACATATCTCCATAATTTAGTAAAACTAGCTATGTGCTAACCTTCTACACTGTCTGACAGCAATTGTTGCAGAGATATGAAGACACTGGTGTCGCACCACACCACCTCTGATGATTCATGCAGCATCCCCATCTGTAAAGTCATAAGCGCTTAAGGAGAACAGGTACACCTCCATCCAGTGTGTCCCATCAATCTGACAAGCCTTATCTGCGACAAGCCTTATCTGCAAGGCCATGGAGTGTATTACCATGGAACTTATAAACAAAGACATTGGCAACCTTCAAACACTGGACCCCACCCAGTTTGGGTTCATGAAGGGCCAATCTTGTCTCCTGAACCTGATTGACTTCTTTGAATCTGTCTCCAGAGCCATGGACAAGGGTAAGGTGGTCTACACAGCCTATCTAGACCTTGCCAAGGCCTTTGACACCATCTCCCACTCTGGAATCATAGATAAACTTACTAAGCTGGGCATTAATCCCTACTTCACCGAATGGGTTGCTAACTGGCTTACTGATAGAACCCACACTGTAAAAGTAGCCGACTCCAAATACAGTTCCAGACAAGTGACAAGTGGAGTACCTCAGGGTTCAGTCCTGGGACCGCTCTTGTTTGGCATCTACTTCTCTGAAGTACAGGCCAACACTAAGGGACTCTGGCTAACAAAGTTCCCAGATGACTGCAAACTGGGAGCCATTATTGAATCCCCAAATGATGTGGATACTCTACAAAATAGCCTTACAGAAACAGATGCTTGGTGCCAGAGCCATGGGCTCAAGCTCAATGCCAAGAAATGTATAGTTATCTCCTTTGGGAAAAAACATGTATCCGTGAATTAGCATATAGGTGGCAGTACACTAAACACCGAAAGTGTGATAAGAGACTTAGGGACACAGGTGGACAGTGGTCTCAGCTTTGATAACCACATCGCCACAACAGTCAGGAAATCCTTCTATGTGGCACACCTCATCACTAAGGGCTTTTCATACAGAAAAAAGTAGGTCATTGTCCCACTGTACTCATCCCTCATTAGACCCATTATAGAATACAATGCCCCGTTTCGTATGTACCTCTCAAGACATCTGCAACAACTGGAAAGGCCGCAGAAATACCTCACTAAAAGAATCACAGGCCTAAAGCAGATGCCCTACGCTGACCGCCTTAAAAAACTCCAGCTATGTCGCATATTGTCTACTCAGAGGCGATCTCTGCTTAACATACAAGGCCATGTCAAACCCAGAGCTGCTGGACATGCTACACTTAAAGAAATCCCAATCCCTCAAAGCTACACGCTCCAGGGATCTAAACCTTGTCATCACAACAAACAAAACATGCTGGAGGGATAGGTTCCTGACCCAGAGACTCCCCAGACTCTGGAATAGATTGCCCATACATGTCAAGCATAGTGCCTCTTTGGCCCTCTTCAAAAGGAACCTTGACGATTGGATGGGAGAAAGGAAATTCACTCCGGGGATCACGTCAGTCGCCCTGCTAGACAGGGGTCAAGGGAAGTAAATAGTGTGGGAAGAAATAGCCAGGGAATTGTTATGGCTAGGCTTGTATAGGCCCTAGGGCTGATAGCCTAGTACCAACCTATGAACTTATGCAAGTACATGTTCGGCAACAATTACATCTTCCTCACATCTATGTAAACGTAAACAATAATGAATCCTGTATGTCACTGCATTGTCAAAAAAGTATTACCAGCACAGTGAAGCATTCATTCAGTTCCAGTCTAGAATTTTCTTTGCAGAAGTTTCTCAGTATTGCACTTGTCTGCTGCAGTACAAAAATGTATGCCTAAAAAGTGTTGGCTGTAAGGATATGGTACAGTGATTTTTTTGTCATGTATACCACTCCTTACTTAAATGAAAGTGACCTTCGGTGTGGTCCTAGGCATTTCCCATTGCCAGAGACTGTTGTTCATAGGTTCATACTAGGCTATCTGCCCTAGGGCATTTATAAGCCTAGCCAGAGTGTGTTTGGCTTTCGCCACCCATTTTTAATTAATTTTGCTATGCCCTTTTTCGAGGTTAGTATACTGTGCCTCTGTCTAACAGTGACACAGAAGTGATACCCGGGGTAAACCTACGATCTCCCATCCACTCATCAAGATTCCTCTTGAAGAGAGTCAATGAGGGAATCTGCCAAACCTGGACTGGGATTTTATTCCAGAGTGAAGGGAGCCTCTGGGTTATGAATCTGTCCCGCCAGCATGTCCTATTTATTTCAGTGCTGAGGTTTAAGTCTCTCGAGCGTGTAGCTCGATGGGATGTGGATTTTCTGAGGTGCAGCATGTCCATTAATTCCGGGTTGGACATGGCTTTATACATCAGGCACAGATCGCCTCTGAGCAGGCGGTATGCCACTGAGTAGAGCTGGAGTTTCTTTAACCGGGCAGCATATGGCATCTGTTTGAGTCATTTGATCCTCTTGGTGAGGTACTTTTGGGGTCTTTCCTGTTGCTGCAGGTGTCTGGTAAGGTACATCCCAAAAGAGGCATTGTACTCAATTATGGGCCTGATGAGGGATGAGTAAAGAGGCACGATGACCTCCCCTGATCTAGAAGTGACTCCCTTCATGATTAGGTGGGCTATATAAAATGTTTTTCTAACCACTTTGGCCACGTGGTTGTCAAATGAGAGATTGCTATCAACTTGGGTCCCCAGGTCCCTAATTACTTCTTCTGTACTTAATGGATTACCACCTATGTGGTAATTTGTGGGCACTTTGTTTTTGCCAAAGGGGATGACTATACACGTTTTGGCGTTTAGCTTGAGGCCATGGCTCTGGCACCAGTTGTCTGTTTTTTTGAGGCCCTTTTGGAGGATGCTTGTGTTGGCTGGAGAGTCGATTATGGCACCCAGTTTGCAGTCATCTGCGAACTTGGCCAGCCACAGTCCTTCCGTGTTGGCCTGTACCTCCGAGAAATATATACCGAACAAGAGAGGTCCCAGGACTGAGCCTTGTGGGACGCCACTTGTAACTGGTTCGGAGTCTGACATGGCTCCAGCAATTCTAACCATGTGGGTTCTGTCCTTGAGCCAGTTTGCAACCCATCTAGTGACACAGGGGTTTATATTTAAGCTGGTGAGCTCATCTATAATGCCTGAGTGGGGTATTGTATCGAAGGCTTTTGCGAGGTCCAGGTAGGCTGTGTGGACCACCTTCCCCTAGTCAATGGCCTTGGTGACTGTTTCAAAGAAATCGACCAGGTTTAAGAGGCAGGATCTGCCCTTAACAAAGCCGAACTGGGTAGGATCCAGTGTCTGTAGGTCCCCAATATCTTTATTTATGAGGTCCATGATGATCCTTTCCATAGCTTTGCAGACCAAGCCTGTCAGGCTTATGGGGCAATAGTTTCCAGGATCCGTTGAGGCACCACCTTTGTGGAGAGGGACCACTGTTGCTGTACGCCACTCTTTGGGTACATATCCTGTAGTAAGGCTGAGATTGAACAGTAGTTTTATGTTTGGGTTTAGCTCTTCTTGGAGCTCATGTAGGACGCAGCCCGGGACACCATCTGGTCCCATTGATGCTGTGTTTTTTGCTTTGGAGAGGGCGGCTCTTACCTGAGCATCTGAGATGTCAGGGGGGTAGCACTCTGCTGGGATAGATATTTGCCCTTTTGGTGGGGGGGGGGAGTTTGCGCTGAACCTGTCAGCTAGGATGTTGGCAATGTCTGTGGGTTCGGTGTATTTTTGTCATTTTGGACTAATTCTGACAACATCTGGGAATTCCCACCCAGGTTCCTAACATAACTAAAGAAAGCCTTGTGATTATCCTTAGTGTCCTGTGCAATTTTTCTCTCGAAGTTGGCCTTAGACGATTTTATGAGTGCCCGTAGTTTTTTGCTAATACTGATCAGAGATGCCTTCCCTTTTTGGGATTTTGCTCTATCATGTAGTAGCTTCCTCCTTCTATTGCATAGTTTGTTTATGGCTGGGGTCCACCAGACAGGACGTCTGCCTTTGGAGGATTGGGTCTTGGTTTTATTTGGGATTGCATGATCCATGCATTCCTGAAGGTGTTCATAGAAAGCGTTTATAAAGGATTCTGCGGTCTGGGCCGTATTTTCCACAGGCCCGGGGGATTTGAAGGATTCCACCTCGGTTTTGAGGAGTGTAAAATTTGTTTTAGAGAAGTTTTTCACTGTGGTTTTCTGGGCAGGGGGTGGGGTCGGGATGTGAATATCCAGTGAGATTAGTCTATGGTCTGATCTTACCAGTGAGGGATACACTTCTGGTCTGGAGCATAGAGTCCCCATGTTGGTAATGATCAGGTCCAGCATGTTTTCCCCTCTTGTGGGAGTGGTAACAAGTTGTTCCATAGCATTTGAGTTTATAAATTCTAGGAACCTTTGGGCTAGGGTGTTGGAGCTAGAGTAATGCTCCCAGTCTATGTTTGGGTAGTTGAAGTCGCCCAATATAATGGTGTTTGAAGAGACCTTCATATTTTCCAGTGTTCTCAGGAAGGCCGAGTGGGGATCCTGGGTTTGGGAGGGTGGTCTGTAGCAGGCTATAAACTGGAAGGCAGTTTTACCCACTGTTAGTTGCACATGGATAGTCTCTGATGCTTCGTGCTGTGCCACCAACCTGGAGGTGTGGGTATTTTTGACAAATATTGATACTTCCCCTCCTTTTGTGGTTCGGTCCAAGTTTTGGGGCCGAAAAGCATGGTATGAGGTATAACCTGGTAGTGCTGGGGTGCTCTCGGGAGCCTTGAACTAGGTTTCTGTTACTGCAGAGATATTGATGTTCTCCATGCTAAGGAGAGTTTTGCGTGCGTGCATCTTGAGGTTTAGACTTCTGGCGTTGAGTAGCATTACTCTTAGTTTCTTATCCCTTGTGATACCTATGGAGGTGGGTTTGTCTTTTAAGCCTTGCCTAAAAAGGTACTATGGGGGTAGCAAGAGACTTTGCCAATATCCGAAAGCCCAGGGGTGACAGGTGCAAGCCGTCCCTAGCGAAGCATCGTGGCTTGTCGAGCATGTCATCCCAGGCTGACAGGCATTGGACCCCCTTTGAATGACACCAATACTTAAGCCAATTGTTGAAATTGATTATCTTGTCTTCATATTGTGGCATCATTCTTGGTGAGGGTAAGATGCTACTCAAGGTCAGGGTCATACCGGCCTGGGCTACATGCTCAGAGAGCTCCTCTGCCTCTTTTCATGTAGTCCAGGGAGGTACGTCTCAGGTCATTCACACCAGCATGGACAATGACCGAGTCATATTTGTACTTGCCTTGGAGTGACCCGAGTGCTTGTGTTATGTGGCGGATCCTAGCGCCCGACAGGCAGCTCACCGTGACCTTCTCCTTGTTCAGCCTGGTGAGCGGGATGTCAGTGTGCCTGACGATAGAGTCACCTATTACAAGTGCATCAGGTGTGTTGTTTAGCCTTAAGGGCTGTGACTGTTCGGCACACTGGCTTTGTGAGCTATGTGTTGCACGTGTTTTGTTTTGGGGTAGCGGTTGCTTGGGTGTCTGCTTTGGAGGTCTCCGCTACTTAGGCAGATTTTTATTTAGAGCCTCCGAGTATGTTTTTGTGTGTTTATGCGTTTGGTTTGCTGTCGTGGTAGGTCTATGTGAGACTGGAATTGTAGTGAGTGTGGTTTCCTTCTCCTCCTGACTGGTTACGCCAGTATTGAGTTGAGAGAGCTTAGCCTCCCGTTTGGCTATAAGGTTGCATCTCTCACATGTGTTGGAATTTGTTGGGAGGAGGAGAGGGTTGTCTGTGTACATGAGGCAGTTGTAACATTGCCTCCAGATTCACCAGCTGGACCGGAGAGGAGATTGACAACTGACCTATGGACATGCTAGAATAGTATTGGGAATTCCTTTATAATTGAAAAAAACAGCCATTGGGGAACAAGGTACTCAAGGGGAGTTTGTGAGGGTGCAGTGCTTTTAACTTTTTAGTGCTGACTTATATAATTGCTTTAGTGAGCAAGTGCCAGGTAACTTAAATGCAATGTGTTACAGGTAACTTAAATGCAAAAACGACAAACAGTAACTTTCTTTCAAGTGAAACAAGGAAATAAGTACAGTAAGCAATGCAGATATCACTAGGGATCCACAGAAGCGCTGAAAAGCCGCGTTTTAGGTGGAATTAGCATTTCAGGGAAATAACAAGCATACAAACAAAGCTAGAATCAGCAGGCCTGGATCTAGTCTATGCTACAGCAAACAAGGTGTACCAATTTCAGTAAGAAACAGTTCAAACATGCAGGCACTATAAGCCTTTAACCAGAAATTCCCAGCTCAGAAGGGCAGAGTCCAGCCTCTCCTCCCACAAAAGTGCAGACCACGAATATTCTTAATGTAAAATAACTGGCCTGAAGCCCAAGTGCTTAAACCAGAACTAATACACTTTTAGAATAACAGACATTGAGCCCTCAATCAGCAGTTCCCAACTTAGAAGGATGTAAGCTACCTGTCCGGCCACCACAGTGCAGGCCACAAACCTTCCTAATGTAAAACAACTGGTCTGAAGCCAAGTGCTTAATCCAAAGGACTTAGAATGATAGCTACACTTTAATCAAGTTACTACCAAGCAGTAATAAATACAATTGAATACTTTAAAGAATGCCTGGATTAGTGCTCAAGTTATACAAAGCTAGATTCAGCAGACCTGGATCTAGTCTATGCTACAGCAAACAAGGTGTACCAATTACAGTAAGAAGCAGTTCAAATATGCAGGCACTATAAGCCTTTAACCAGAAATTCCCAGCTCAGAAGGGCAGAGTCCAGCCTCTCCTCCCACAAGAGTGCAGACCACGAACCCTCTTAATGTAAAATAACTGGCCTGAAGCCCAAGTGCTTAAACCAGAATTAATACACTTTTAGAATAACAGACAATTGTCTGCAGTATGCCACTTTGTTAAAGTAGACAGCACTGAAAACGGCAGTTTATGTATTGCAAAGTCTTTCAGGTACAAGCAAACAATTACTGCAATATTTCCTCCCTTACCAGTAGATCAATGATCACTGTGAAATGCACTGATAAAGCCCTTTTTTCAATAATTTTATGGTAGCTGTGTGATTTGAAACCTTTCTAAAACTAAATTTGCACCTTCCATCGAAAATTACATAAAAACAAATCCCAGTGGCACTTAAAATTGCAGACTGTAAAACAAGTGTGTAAATTTGGTCAGATTTAAGACGTTCTTATGCAAATGAGACCAAGCTGCACTTACACCTGTGATGCAATCTGTAGAGCTAACTGCTCTGCTGTGGATGAGCTGCACTTTGTACCATGTGAGCCTCAGTTGAAGTGCAGCATGATATATCTGTATGTGGTGTATCCATTTCTACATCTGTCCATGCCAAGCCTTCTACCTCTTAGGCTGTAGAGTCATCAACACTCTCTGCCCACCCAGGAACCACTTCACAAGGTGAGGCTGATGGTTCCATCCCTGTGGGCCTCCCCTGTTACAAGGGGGTCTAAGCCAAGGACATTACGCTTCAAGACCTGCTACAAGCTTCTGCCGACAGATTATGGAGAGGAGTTGACACCTCTACCAATCTCTCCTCCAGCAAGCAGAAGTCTCCTTGACCCAGTCGGCTCTGACCATCAAGCCACTGGAGGCCCCCAGCCCCACATCATTGGGACACTCAATTCCAAACAAATTGGAAAAAAAAGAATATGAGGGAGGGTACTGGCAGGCTTGAATTTTCATAAGACTTAGTGACATTGGAATATTTATAAAAATAAAAGCTGTATCAGCTAGAAGTTAATGGGTTCAAACAAGTAAACATAACTCTAAACAGCAGCAAACCGTAACACATAAATGACAATAAAGATGACATGCTTGCTTTACTGACCCAAACATGAAGTACAGAATGTTAAAAAATTATCCACAACTGTTTTATATTACTTAGACATATATTGGCATTAAACATGTGCATAAAAACACACATGTGGAATATATTCATACCCAAAAATTGATGTCAACAACACACAACTATAAACCACTTAAATTTTTCTCCATGGTCTAACGGCCATATCCAAATGCCAAACAAACAGGGCGTATACACCAGAATTCTCAAATGTGCCCAATTTTGCCTTGCCCTGGGAACTTTTGATTTCCTGGTAAATCACTAAAGATTATAATGAATAATGCCAGACATTACAGTTTCACGCTTCTTATTCTTCAGAAAATGCATGCTGAAGCAATACCTATTGTTCTATTAATATTTTAAGTGCATTAATATATAAAAATTGGGCCTTTGTCCTCAATTGTTTTTGGTTTTGTCACCAATTCTTCAGCAAAGAAGTTGAAAAGGGTTTTGTATTAGAACATTACCCCACCAGATGCGCAGTAGCAAGAACCGCCCAAACCCCGCCCCAGCACTTAGCTCATGACGTTTATGTAAGTGCTTTGAATAAACATCGGAAGACCATCGTCAGAAAAATCAGTATGCTAAACATTGCAATTATTCCAGTACAAAGCCTTTTCTCCCTTATATATTAAATCTTAGACTAAATAATTTACCCAGTAAAAACTCTCAGGTGCATGTTGATTGTTCATCCCTCTGATTTGGGGCGAGTTGCTTTGTTTATAATTACAGTGAATTTATGTATGTTTATTTCATACAAGTTTTTAAATGAACGAAATACTGTTAAATGCATTTTTCCTGCTTTGTGAAATTTCACAAGGTAACATGATCATTTCTTAAGATCAGGTGTTTGTCTTTTTAGTTGGTTTATAAAGGTAATTAACTTAAACAGGATGGACATGACAGTAGTTCGGTGTTGACATTTGAAATACTTTTGTTACTTTTCTGAATGTCGCAATTAAGACCTTCTAGTTTTGCAGGATCCCTGTTGTGTGCACAAAGTATCCTAGGGCTTTATGCCAGAGTTTGCACAGAGGCTTGTATTTCCTTTGAAAAACTTAAAACTTCCTGGATGGGGTACACTGCTGACTGTGGAGTAACCACTGTATATGGCTTATCAGATATTGCTATTAGATACAGGTTTTATGGGAAAAAAAGAGTGAATAACTTTACAAACGCAACGCATTTTTGACCAATTGCTTGTTTTAATGTAATGTTTAATAGTCCATGCTTGGGGAGGGGGATTACCTTTTTGAAATGACCCTGCAAGATGTAGCACATGCATCGTTTTTGCTGTACTTTTTAATTTCCTTATTAAAAATGAAATGCACTTGTTAATGTTTTGTTTGAAAATGCACTTGTAAAATTATATTCTGTTTAACACTCTGGTTGTTTAGTTTGTAGGGAGAGCTGCCATCTGAAGTGGGGGGATGCAAGGGGGCTTGCCCCCCTGCAAAAGCAATGACTGCACAAAATTATAATTAAAGATACCATAAAAACGTGAAGCCTCTGTTAAAAATGGTCAGAGAATGAATATTCACCATGTCACTGAATAATCTGAATGGGTTGTCACTCTGCCATGTTTTCCATGCAGCGTCACACGGGCTTGCCCTGTAAATCATTTTGGCCATGCCCATTCCTGCGTGAAAATCGCAGTAAGGTAATGTTCTAATACAAAGCCATGAAAAGTTCTTTCTCTGACAGTATATGCATAAATCTGGAAGCAGATCTACTTCATATTATTGTATTACCAGATGATCGAACATTACAACGTCGAGACCATAACCACAAAAAATTACATAAGCAAAAGTTAAAAAAAATAAATAAAATCCCAAAGTAGCGAAAACTGGAAAACAACCAAACTTACTATGTCTACCTTCGTTCACTTTTGCAGGGGGGGGTTATGCCCCCTGCACTCCCCACACCCTCTGCAAATGAAATATACCAACTCCAAGACTGCACTACTTTGAAGGAAACAAAACTCTCTACTGATCGCTAAATAGCAACTCTCTTCACATTTCAGTCCTATGGCACATAGAACAGTACTGACTACATGTTCCCACTTCACCAAGACATCCCTCGACATTATAACAATACCTTTTTAACTTAGTGAACACCAGCTACACATATATTAACACCTACACCACTACACTACCTACACCACTACACTAACCATTACGTTTTTACTTACACCACCACAATACTTTAATGTTAAAGCTACATCTGAAAGTAACTACATATAAACTGTTAAAAATCGTTTGCTTTTTAAAAGTTAAACTTACACAAACTTCTTTAAATACAGCTAAGCCATTCAATGTCAATTCTGCCATACTTTTGTACGTTCTCACCACTAAACCTTAAAGTGACAGCACACCACTAACTTAACGTTTACAGTTTGCATTACGGTTCAATATTCCAGCATACAATCTTCCGACCTTTAGCGTATGTGATTTTTCGTGGTTATGGTCTCAACGTTCGAACACCTCGTTGCTGTTGTTCTTTCGGCTTTTCCCGGTTAGGGGTCGCCACAGCAGAACGCTGATCCGCTAATGATTGGCAGTTGATTTTTACAGTGCCAAGGTGCCAGCCCGATGCCCAGCCTTCAACGAAGGCACGCCCATTCACGCATGTATTTCAAACACCACGACCACGGGGAGGACATGCAGAATCCACACAGAAGGCACTCCAGCCGAGAATCGAACGGGAGAACCTCTTGCTGTGAGGCGACAATGCTACCGCTGCACCACCGCGGCTTCAACGTTCAAACATCTGGTAATACGAGAATATGAATTAGATCCCCAGAAGCACAGCTTTTCACCAAATGCTCAATTAATTGAAAGTCAATTCATATAAAACTCTTTTCATGGAAACCTCTTTTCTTCAAATCACAGTTCATTGAAAATATTCTACACACCAAATGTAGCATCCAAAACCTATTTTTGCAGGAGGGCACGCCCCCGCATCCCCACACCCCCAACTTATGTACATACTAACTCCACAGTCACATAACCACAGAGAAAAGAAAAAAAAAAGTGAATCAGTGTTGGCACACAAACTTCTACATATCTTAAATACAATATTACAGTAGCCATTACCAAGTCACACAATTTTGCCAACACACTCTCTAATGACTGGTATGTCAAAAAAAAAACACCATCACATTTATATACATATATATATATAATGTATATAATCATATATATATATATATATATATATACACACACACACTTCTACAGTTTTAGAGGAAGATTTAGATTATTTGACTTCCGATTAATTTAACATTCGACAAAAAGCCATGCTTCCATTTATCCATATGGTACTTATACAAGTGTGCAAGTCCATTATACTTGTTTATATTTGTGTGTGTTTATGCGAGTTTTACTTGCTCATATAATACACACAAATATATACAGGCATCACCCTCTTTTTTTCATCATTTGTACATTGGGTCAGGAAGTCACATAGGAGCGTAGTATTTTCCTAGGAATCAGCCTGCATTCTGTTACCAAGTCTACCCAATAAAGAGACGTCAGAATCAAACCCTATAATTTGCATCTGTGAGGTTAAGACCTTAACCATTATGACAAATCATCCAGAGCCAGGGTGTTTTGTGTGTGTGTGTGTGTGTGTGTGTATTATATATATATATATATAAAACACTACTAACAATACCTTTTATGTAATAACCGAGCTTTAGCTGCCGCCTGACCCTCTTTTAGCAAGACACACTTTACCTGCCCGGTTGTGAATGCTAGGAATGGAGGAATTAAAAATACCCTGTTAAAATAGGAAAAACTACAATTTCTTGTCTACCACAGCTAAAATTAAAGAAAAGCACGATAGATTTCAAAATCTTCGATGAGACGTAACTCCAACAAAAAGTTAAAATCTGCGACAGGGGCTCTTTGTTTATATAATAATGTTAAAACAAGTCTTTTCTATTGAAATCTGAACATTTCAGCTAGAAATGTCCAGGCTGGACAGTCCAGCACTGAACTTCTGGAAAAGTGGTAACAGCTGAGCTCATCTGTATTAGACTGCAATGTGACCTTTTCCTTCCATACTCTTAGATATATCAATACCCACCCCTACTAACACAAACAGCACCAGGAAAAATGTAATTTTATAACTTAGAACTTATTCACTAGAAAGTAGCCCAGTATATCAGAATTTATAATATAAAAGCAATCACCATATGAAACCTCTATACTCCAGTACACTCTTCGTTGTCGTTGTAACGTTGCTATTCCTACGCTAGTGCTCTTTCTCTGTCACGCAAGCCGACACATACTAATTCCTAACATGTGTGAAACGTTTACCTTTCGAATTCCACTAACAAGTTGAAAGCCCAACCCCCGCAGTCCTCTAACATTACGTTACTTCGCAGCGCATACGTACTGTCTGCCACTATACTGTGGCTGTCACTATGAGAAAAAGGGATGTGACATCCGTGACTTTACGAATATTAATTTGCGTCTTTCTCATAACGCACAACAGTAAACGAGTGAAGACAATAAACTGGTTATTTTGAGGGTCGACTCGATAACCCACCAGATGCGCAATAGCAAGCCCCGCCCAAACCCCTGCCTGACACATAGCATCACGATCACGTCTCTAAACCTCCCACCTAATTAGCGATTCTGTTTACTTGGTCGCGTTCCCGTAGCCGGAGTTAGGCACCAGAGACCCCTGCGGTCGCTGGGGGCCCCCAACCACAGCAGGTTGTCTTACCCTGATATTTTGCAAAAGGTCTTTCAAACCAACAAAAGCTAATACAGCAATCTTGTGTAAATACATGGGTAATAACTCGTATTTATATCTCCTTTATAATTCAAAGATATCAATGGTTATAGTAACAGTGTTTTATTAAGCAAAAAACTTCATAATTTTATTAAGTATTCTACCACTGATATAGTACCCCTAGCTAAGTTCAACTCTTCTAGTGGACATTCAGCTCAATAAAACTAACAACATAGCCAACTTTAGCTACTTGCAATACCTGTGGCTGCAAGGGGGCCCCCTTAGTTATCCTTGACTGTGCGTGGGGGCCCCACAAAAGCTGCAGCTGGTTGGGGAAAATGAGGAAATGTATTAATTTCCTGATTATGCTCTTTAACCTGAACAGGTATATGATATGACCCCATTACGATAAAGCTGATAATGAATATAAGCAAGGTAAGCACTATAGTGATCAGCAGCCCAGAGTGACTTTTCTCACTGCAACCTTGGATTTTAAGAAAAGCTGATGATTCTGATCTTCAGAGATGGTTTTCTTCAGGGAGTTTTATAAACACTGGGAGAACACCAGCTACTGTAACTTTGAATTTATTTGCAAACTAATTCAATGTAAGACTTATAATAGCAGAATAAAGGCTCGAAATCATGAGCACGTTGCAAATATTACACTAATCCAATTAAAAAGTTGATAGTATAACAACTTTTTCATCAGCTTTCATTTTTGGGCACAAGTATGAAACTAATGTCTGGATTTATTGACTGTCTGTAATCCTGAATAATGTACAAGCAAATCAAACTTTTAACAAAGGATAGAGCACAACTATGAGAAAAATCAGGAGAGGTGACTTATCCCTGTTGCTGTTTGACGACTGCTAAATGGCCGTCACTGATCTGGTGTGACAATATCAGTGTTGCACAGTGTTTTGCCATTGCTGAAATAAGTGCAAAGCTAGTATTGCTATGGCTTATGCTTGTATGTGTGTGTGTAAAAATATCAGTGTTTTTTATCTGTGCACACACCCATAATGCCAGGACACAGACATTATTCTTCTGGGTATCAGTTAAAAATGTAGCTAACAAGTAATTATATTTCAAAAGTAATGAATAAAATATATCACAGAACATTCAGACACACAGATCTTCTAAGAGTCTGAGAACTTCCACTACCCAGACTGTATAAACGGAAACATGGGGGCTCCCTTAATCATCCTTGACTATGTGGGGGCCCCACAAAAACTGTTGCTAGTTGGGGAAAATGAGGAGGAAAATGGATTCATTTTCTGATTATGCCCTTTAACCTGAACAGGGTTTGATATGATCCTGTTAGGATAAATCTGATAAAGGCCTCTGCTCTCAACTGTACCCATTCTGAAACCAGCTCTGCTCAGATGTTTGTGTAAGGAAAACTGCTGTAGGTTTTGTGCGTGTGTGTGTGTGTGTGTGTGTGTGGAGGGTGGGTTGTGTGGTTCATCACAGTCAAACCTTAAAGGTGTGCACATGAGGTTATTATAGCTTGTGTTTGGGCTGAGGATAGAGTGTTCATTCTTTTCTTTTACTTTTTTGCCAGACCACAGAGGTGTACAAAGAAAGTTACTATAGTTTGTGCAGGGGCAGTGTAGTGTATGGGAGCAAAAAAGTTTTTCTTCTCACTTTCCTCACAATCACACTTCATGTATGTATGCAGGTAGTTACCTTTCACAGTTTGGGTTGAGGAATGAGGAGGCATGCTTTGTATATGTATGTGAGCATTCACTTGAAATACATGACTGTAGAAATTTGATAATTGGCTGGTTAGTTTATTGTGAGTTACTATTTTGTCATCTTTGAATATTAAGCCTTTGGTACAACCTGGATTAAAAAGTTGGGAAAATGCTCTAAATGTATTTCAAAACATGCATAACCCAATGCTTCTTGGGGCTCTGGCTTAACTGAATTATTTCCTAAACGGTGCTTACTTGGTCAGGAAAGGTGTGTTGAAAGGATGCAAAGAAAACTGTAGCTGAACAGCAACACAATTTCTTTCCTTAATTAAAAATTCTGTTCAAGCCATCATTGGATGAAAAAGTTGTGTAAAAAAAAAAAAACTTTGAAATGCACTTCAGAGCATATAGGAAGATACGGCTTCTTGAAAAAGCTGAAGAGTAAAGGAAATTCTGAGAAAAGGAAGAAAAAAGTAATGTGCATAGCAGTGGAAGCCCAAGATGGGGAGGGCGATCGGGGGTAGATTGGCTAGTATGGGTGTGTGTGTTAGGTGGCTGAAACAGTAGGGCTAGGGTGCCATTTCACCTAAGTCCAGACCTGCACATAGAATTCCTGCAATGTATAATTGGTGCAACTAAATTCCAGTAACTATAAATGTCCCTTTGTGAAATGGGCCAACACAGTGTGGTACACAGGCCTGTTGTAATTAAGAGCACTGTAGCTACAGGTCAATCAGTTTACAGCATGAACTCTAAGGCTGCTTAGGAGGGGTGTCAGTGTTACAGTGTTATGTAGACTGGAAGTCCCTAGGGGGGCCCAACATGACATCTGTTGGCGGCCCCCAAAATGCTAACACCGGCTCAGATTCTGCTGTATTAGTCTGATAGTTGACTGTCCAAATTGCTTATTATAGATTGTTTTAGTTGAATTTATGGTAATTTTAGTTTAATGTTTCTGTTGAATTTACGGTTATTTTGAAGATCACTAACTCACCCTTCAGTTCGCGCGTGAATGGGCGTGGCCTGCGTGATTGGCAGTTGTTTCAATATGCAAATATGCCATGCTTGATCTGGTGGGCTATCGATCTTCAAAATAACCCTGAACATTGTAAGATTGATGAAACTATACCAAATAGGGTTTCCACTTTTTCAAATGCCCAAAGTGGGACATTTTTTGTACAAATGCCCAAAGTGGGACATTTTTTGTAGAAACGTGAGATTTTGCAGGACAAGACATACTCTTAGCCAGTGCACAGTACAGAACTTCATTTTTTTATCCAAATAAAAGCTCAATCTTGAAGCAATTGGGTTGTTTATGATATTTCATACAATATGTAGATGTTTCAGATACAAAATAACTGTTTTATGCAACTATTAAAAAAACTCAGGAATTTTTTTTTTTGTACTAAAATCTTAGGACATTTGCCTTTTTTAATTTTTTTCCATGGGACACAATTGCCTGAAGAGGGCTGTCCCTCGCAAAGAGGGACAGGTGGTAACCCTAATAATATACACAGTAAACGGCATTTAGCACATACACTGCCGATGTCAGCATAGATTTTTACATAGCAAACCTCGAGATCCATGAGAATATTAACCTATTTAACTTCACTATCACGGAACAGCAAACGCAGGCATGACTATATGCCCTACTCCTTCCACTCCAGCAATTTATGAAGAAGCAATGTTACACGGTAGTACAGTTCACACCTGTCAGTATTATTATATTACCTACGTGCAAGTACATACTGTTTCTCAAGATCGGGGTGTTAGCTGACTGCATAACTGGACAGTTGAAGCATCAGCAACGTTATGGGAACAACAAATACAATTAGGAAAAGCACCAAATCAAACAGAAACAAATCCACGAATCAAACCAATAGGAATGTTTCGGTAAACGACCGAGGTAGCCTTTAGGCTTTGAATTGGATTCCATCACTACTACCCTTCTATGAACGAACACAGGGTTACACAGCATTTACTTCCTTCTTCTGGTACAAAGAGGCAACAATAAATCCAATCAGATCAGTTTGATGCTACAGAAAAGAATATCCATATGAAACGTCACAGAAATCCTGTACATCAGGGTACCTGCTAAGTTATCACATGATTGATTATGGGCGGGATCAGTGTAGAGCTGATACAAAGACCGGGAATTTAGTAAATTTTCAGTTACGTTACCTTGTAGTCAAGTATGTAGTTATGGGCGTATCATTCTGTTGCTGACATTTCTCTGTTTCTTCAAATACTTACGGAACCAGTTTTTGGAGAAAATGTGAAAGATTACGCTTACTAAATAAACGACTCCATAGTTATCAACCAATCGGACAATCTCCCAGAGAAATACAGAAACATAGTTCTCAACCACTTACCGCAAACAATCTGGGCAAAGCCAAAAATAATGGGGGGAGCAAAGGCCCCAAACAGGGAAAATATAGAAAGCTGCTTGAATACAAGGTCTTGTGTTACCGTCCATTTTCTGAAGGATATGCATTCTGAAACTCAAATGCTTGCCATTGTTTAGTGAATTAAGTCCTCACTAATTTGCAGAAAAATCACACATTTTATGAGGTACAGACCAAAAAATATGAGGCAAAAAGCTGGACATTCTGCGAAAATCTGGACTGTTGAGGGGTATGTCCAGAAGTAATCAGAGGCACATGTAAAACATTAATGCTACTAAGGAATCATTGGTGGAATACGAGACTTTGAATTAATATACTTTTGAAGTAAAAAAGTTTATAACTTTAATTATTGTCATTATTTATAAAGTGTCAGTCACCTCCTTTTCTCCAAAAATCACCAGCTGTAGAAGGGATTAAGATGGACAGAGCTAAAATTTGAGTCAAAATCAGGGACAGTTGAGAAGTATCATAAAAAAGTACAGTTGTGTAAGCTTCATAGCATCTAGAATACTTATAGACTCTGATCCCTTCCAAAAAGCCATAGAAGAAGCCAAAGTCCCTGTAGAGTGGGGCCTTGACCCTGCCTGGAATATATTTGTTATGGTGGGTATAACAAAAGCTAATAGCCTTAGACAACCATTTGAAAATAATCTGTTTTGACACCAGTTGTCCGTCTTCTAACCTTCTCAATAAATGAACAATTGATCTGATGATCTGAAAAATTTAGTTCTGTCAAGATAGTACCTGAGTTGTCTGTGGACATCTAAGGTATGGAGTATCCTTTCTCTTTCATTTTTAGGTTCAGGAAAGAAAATGGGGAGATGGATAGTTTGACTTAAAGTAAACTCGGATACCACTTTAGGCATAAAAAAAGAAGGATTAGCTCTCAAAGAAACACCGTCCTTGTGAAAAATCAGATAGGGTTTACTCACCATGATAGCTTGCAACACATAACCTTCTTGCAGAGATCAGAGCAAACCTTAAGTCACCCACATTAGCTGGTTCAAATGGAACAAGTGTTAGCTGCTCTAACGCAAAATTAAGATCTCAAGGAGGGACTACCAGTTTACTTAGAGGCCTGTTATGAAAAAAACCCTTTCAAGAACATTTTGACATACAACTGCTTTGAAAGAGGAGGATCAATGGGCAGACATGCTGAAATGACCAATAAACGAACCTTGATAGAGGAAGAAGAAAGGCCATAGGATAGTAACTCACAGATAATGTAAAACCAGAGAATAATTAGCCCTGGGTGTAGGTTATGTCATTGCCATCAACTAGTAAACCTTTTCCATTTGCTTACATAAGATTTTTTAGTATCAGGCTTTTTTGCCTCCATTAATACCTGCTGCACATCTTCAGAAAATAGGTGCCTAAAAGGAATTAAAAACCTATCATCCACGCAGTCAATTGAAGATGATTGATGTCAGGTGTATCAAACAGCCCTGTTCTTGTGTGAGTAGTTTCATTCTATGAGGAAGCTTGCAGTAATCACCCCTGGCCATTTCCAAAAGAAGGGAGAACCACTGTTTCCTGAGCCGGAAGGGAATCACCACTATGATCTTGGGGGATTCCTTCTGAATCTTCATAAGTACTCTGGGTATTAGTGGAAAGGGTAAAAAGATATACAGGAACATTCCCGTCCAAAGAAAAGGCATCTGTCTTCTAGTTCTTCTTACATGGAGTACTGGAACAGAATTTTGCTAGTTGATTATTCAGACAGGAGGCAAAGAGGTCTACTTGGGGAACTCCTCACATATGGATCATATCTTGGAAGACCCTTGGATCTATTTTCCATTTGTGAAGGTCTGCCCTGATCTTGCTTAGTTTGTTTCACAGTTTTGCTCTGACAGACTGTAGGATGCTTGTAGAGTGAGATTTTGCTGTGAAGTTATATCCCAAGTCAACGCGGCTAGTCTGCAAAGGGAGTTTGAACTGGTTCCCCCTTGCTTGTTGATGTACCACATCACTGTGTTGTCCCAGGGACCAATGATGGCTCAGAGAATTGAGTGCCTTGATCAGGGCAAGCATCTCCTTGATATTTATGAGCTTGCATCTGTCCTTGGTGTCCCACACCCTGACCCCCATGCAAAGGCTGAAACATCTGTGATGATTGACTGATTTGGAATGGGGAAGGAGAGACCTTGATTTAAGGATATCTGTTGTCTCCACCAAGTGATTTCTGTTTTGACAATCCACAGTACTGGGATCTGAAAAAATAAAGAGTGTTGATGCTGGGACCAAAGAGATTTCAGATACCACTGAATGTTTCTTATGTTGAGTATTGTGAGGAGTTTCATGAGAATTATAGATGCCGTGAGACTCAAAATCCTGAGGTATTCCCTCACACTGTCTGAAGTGAGTGGGAAACCTTAGAAATAGATCTAAATCAAGCTCTATATTTCCTGTAGCAGAAAAGCTGTTTGAACTAAGGTGTCTAGTTGACATCTCAGAAACACAATCCTGTGTGAGGGAGTCAAGAAAGACTTTTGAATATTCTCTTGAAATCCATGGTTGTGCAAGAGCTCTCTCACCCAAGAGAGAGACACCTGACATTTTGAAATAGACCCTACAAAGATAAGCAAGTCATCTAATTACAGAAAAATGTGGATACCCTACATTCTTAGCGCATTGGATAGTCCAAAGGGTAAGGCAAACAACTGATAATGTAATCCAGACACACAAAATCTTAAGAAAGGCCTGCAGTCGGGATGAATAGGAGTGTGATGATAAGCATCTTTTAAGTCTAGTGTTACCAGGAAACTTGAAAGAGGAAGAAGAGGCAACCAGTTGTGAAGTGACATCATTTTGAATTTGGGTACTATCACAAACAGGTTTAAAAATGAAAGATCCAGAACTGGTCTCTAAGTGCGTCTTTATTTGGGATTAGGGACATCCATGAAAAAAACTCTTTCCCCATCTGGCAAGGAGAAAATCTGGACGAGTGGATGAGGCACCATAAATTCTTACTGGGGATGGTGCCCACAACCCTCCTGGACATGGGCAGTCATTACTAAATACAATCCTGGGTATAGACTAGATTATCATTGGTATTACATTATGACAAAATGGCTAGGCTTGAAATGACCTACGGGTCAATAGCCTAGTAACCTCCTATGATCCTCCTTGGGACAGCATGTAATGAATAACAAATGGAAACAAAACAGTCTGATCTGCAAGATGTGGAATGACCCCCTACAAAGAAGGAATTTCCTCCCACTGCCATCTGTAACCCGATAAATTATTTTCAGAACCCATTTGTCTGAAACAATCTGTTGCCAAAAAGAAAATGGATATTCAGGCTTTCTAAAAGAGAAAGTGCGCCAGAGTGGGAAGCGATCACAAGGTCTCTTGATTAGTTCAGAATTGTTAGAGTGTCCTTGGTTTTGACAGGTTTGAAACTTCTTTTTGGAACCTCCTTGCCACTTCTTAAATGTCCATTTACCTGAATTCTGCTGAGACTATTTATTCTATTTTTTGTTCAGGCTGGATGAGGAGAAAGAAAATCCCTTGGACAATTTGGAAAAACAGGGCTGACAAATCTTAGAGATTCCTTGGATCAGCTTGCCCCTTTCATCATACTGTTTTATTGCCTCTGCAGCAAAGGGGCCAAACACTAAATATCCAAGGGAAATTTTAAAACCTCATTTTTAATATCATCTGGAAGGTTCTGAGAATGCAGCCAAGCAAACCTCCTTAAAACTGTATCAGTGGCCATAGCCCTGGAAGAAGTATCAACAGAGTCACTCACACAATACAAACAATGAGCAGTGACCTGTATAATAGCAGAAACCAAGTTATTTAAAGCAGAATTTTCTTCATAAGAAGAAACTGTAAATAAAGCATGCTTCATATTTTTACAATATGTCAGAATAAACTTTATCATATGAGCCTGAAAATGTAAAATTCTTAAATTCAAAGTTGCAAAAGTGTATACTTTTTCCAAAATCTATCAATAATTGCCACATCTTTATTAGAGAGAATAGGACTGGAATTAACTAAGTGCTTAGCAGCAGAGGAGTCGACTAAGACTATAGCTGCTGGGTCAGGTTTGGGAATAGTGTACAAACATTTAAGACTGAGAAACGTTATATATCCTATCTGCCCTTTTAGGGTCAGCAGGCTAACTATCAGGAACATTTCAGGGAGTAAAACACACATCCACTAAATCAGACAGGACAGGAGGAATGGGTGTAGGTTCTGGAAAATCCTTCCGTAGCAACTCATAGTATTTTTAAAGGACTTAGAAACCTCAATGTTCTCCCACTGAAAACACTGGGACATTCTATCAATAGCATCAGAGAAAGACCCCCCCCCCCCCCACAGAGGGAATCAGAAAGTGAACTCTCCTCTGAGTCCGAATCAGATGTCTGAGGACAAAACCCTGAATCTGTCCCTGCATTTTCCTTTTCTGATTCAGGATCTTGAATCTCATCAGGAAAGGACGCATCCCTCCTTTTAACTGGAAACAACTTTACAAGAAGGTTCAATAGCCTGAATCAAACCCTGAGCCAGTCCCAGAAAGGTACTCCTATCCAAATAAATTTGAGGAGCAGTAGATATATGCTTGTTTTTTTATTTCTTTTTGACAGAAAAAATGAGGACAACAGTGTTCTGACACAACAAGGAAACTTTCCCTCCTCCAGGATCAGCAAGAATGGTTCTTTCTTGCCTACTGAGGGGACCCCAACAGCCACAGAGTATGTGGTTAACTCCCAGTCCAAAGTGGCTGTAGGTGCTACACCAGAGGGATCCGTGGCAAAAGATGAATAGTTTGCGGTACAACAAATGGCCACAGCAGAGTCACACACCTGCAGCTGAGGTTAGAAAGTTATTAAAATCAGTGGACTTTGTATTAACAATGGATTTTATGTAGAATAAAATATCTAAATGTATTTAATGTTACTGCTTTGTACTTCATTTCTCAAGCTTTTTCTACAAAATCATAAATATCGAGGGGGAAAAGTCAGAATTTTGAGTGACAGTTGAGAGCTACGAGTGTGGAGTGCTGTACACTGCATCAAAACAGAACACTGCATATGCCTGTGTAAACACACTCGCAAAAGTGCTGACATATAGTTACAGGAAAAGGTGATGTGCATATGCATAGTCACACATACATGCATACATATGCATGTATCTGCACATACACAAATTCTTACCTGTTTGTGCAGATGATGTGGTGTGCTGGAGCACAGTAAAATTTGAGCAGTACAGCTGATGGAAAATCTGAACTGTAGTTGCTAAATTGCCCATTCATTGCCACCACACTGCATCTCATTACAGTTTCTTACATAACGTGTGATGTCACCAAAATGCTATCCTATAGGTCATTCCTGACTGACATTATGACTGGGTACCTGCTGAACAGCATATCAACAGTGGTGGTAGCTTATGGGTGATAGCTTACATCTTGTTTTGCAATGTTATATGCCTGTGTGTGTGAGTGAGGACAGTCTACTTTCCATGGAAGCATAAGATGATGAACATTACATCAGGGTCAGTGCTCATCCTGTTAGTTAAAGAATGGAGAAACCAGTTTGCTTCTTCTTATGCTCATTGGCTGGAAGAACATTATGTGAACTACAAAGTTGATAACACACTTACTGCTATGAGCTACCCTAAGAAGGTGACCCTGGGTTTGCATTACAAAATTATTGGCACTGCATGATTGATTGTTGAGTTTGCATGATATCATTAGTCAAGTCATGTCATGTGAAAAAAAAGAGGTGCTATTTTCCATCTCTATGTTGCAGCAGATGAGCATAGGTTATTCTAACTAATGAAGGCTCTAAAGGCAAGGGGTTAGTGGGGTTATGTTTTCAGAACAGATCAGGGTCTGTAGTACGTGTCATTACTTAATTATATTGTATATGGGTGATGTTTATAACTGTAAAATTAAGAAAACATATCAAACTAAAAATAAAAAAGTCAGTGGAGATTCAAGGTAGTCTGAACTAGAGCTGGCCCTTTTCAATGTATTAATAAATGACACTGCAGAAGGCTTGAAAGAAAGTTTACCATGTTGTTGATGGTGCAGACTTATGCAATGTGTTGGTTACAGAAGAAGGTATTGAAAGGATAAAAAAATATATATATATATATATATATATATATATATATATA
Source organism: Protopterus annectens (assembly GCF_019279795.1). Classification (NCBI taxonomy): domain Eukaryota; kingdom Metazoa; phylum Chordata; order Ceratodontiformes; family Protopteridae; genus Protopterus; species Protopterus annectens. Next base: position 621,279,410 of record NC_056728.1, on the reverse strand, counting down.
TATATATATATATATATATATATATATATATATATATATATATATATATATATATATATATATATACAAGGCTCCTGAGAGCACCCCGGCACTATTAGGTTTTACCTCATATCATGCGTTCCGGCCCCAAAACCCGGACCACTCCACAAAAGGAGGGGGTGTATCCATATTCATAAAGGATACTCACACCTCCAGGTTGGTGGCAACGCATGAAGCTTCGGAAACCATCCAGGTGCAACTAACAATAGGCAAAACTGCTCTACAAATTGTAGCATGCTACAGGCCACCCTCTCAAACTCAGGAACCCCACACAGCCTTGCCTTCCTGAAGACACTGGAGGGTATAAATGTATCTCCAAACACCATCATATTGGGTGACTTCAACTACCCGAATATAGACTGGGAACATTACTCAAGCCCTAACTTTCTAGCCCAACGGTTCCTGGAGTTCATAAATTCAAATGCCATGGAACAGCTAGTCACTGTTCCCACAAGAGGAGAAAATATACTGGATCTCATTATCACAAACATGGGGACAAAATGCTCCACACCGGAAGTATATCCCTCATTGGTGAGATCTGATCATAAACTAATCTCACTGGAAATCCACATCCCGCCCCCACCCCAAACAAAAAAGACCATAGTGAAGAACTTCTCTAAAGCAAACTTCACACTACTCAAGACTGGTGTGGTATCCTTCAAGGCCCCTGAGTCAGAGGAAACCACAACCCAAGCTGCGGAAGCCCTTACAAATGCCTTCTATGAACACCTCCAGGACTGCATGGATCAGGCAATCCCAAATAAAACCAAGACTCTTTCCACAAAGGGCAAACGTCCAGTCTGGTGGACCCCAGCCATTAACAAACTTTACAATAAGAGGAGAAAGCTATTACATGATAGAACAAAATCCATAAAAGGGAAGTCACCCCTGATCATTATTAGTAAAAAATACGAGCACTCATAAAATCAACTAAGGCCAATTTTGAGAGAAAAATTGCCATGGATTCAAAGGACAATCATAAGGCCTTTTTCAGCTATGTTAGGAACCTGGGTGGAAACTCACAGATATGCTCAGAATTAGTCCAAAATGATACAAAAATCACTGAACCCACAGACATTGCCAACATACTGGCAGACAGGTTCAGTGCAAACTTCACCCCTCTCCCCCCCTAAAGGAGAGATAACTATCGCAGCCGAGTGTAGCCTCCCGGACATCTCAAATGCGCAGGTGAAAGCTGCTCTCTCTAAAGCTAAAAACACAGCATCAATGGGACCGGATGGTGTCCCCGGCTGTGTGCTACACGAGCTAAATGAGGAATTAAACCCGCACATAAGGCAGCTGTTTAATCTCAGCCTTACCACAGGATACGTGCCCAAGGAGTGGCGTACGGCAACTGTGGTCCCACTCCACAAAGGTGGCGCCTCTACGGACCCTGGTAATTACCGCCCCATAAGCTTAACAAGTCTAGTCTGCAAAGCTATGGAGAGGATCATAATGGAGCTCATAAACAAAGATATAGGGGACTTGCAGACATTGGACCCGACCCAGTTTGGCTTTGTCAAGGGAAGATCATGCCTTTTGAACTTGGTCGACTTCTTAGAAATAGTCACCAAGGCCATTGATGAGGGAAAGGCAGTCCATACAGCCTACCTTGACCTTGCAAAGGCTTTCGACACAATACCCCACTCGGGTATTGTAGAAAAACTTACCAGCTTAAATGTAAACCCATATGTCACAAGATGGGTTGCAAACTGGCTTAAGGACAGAACCCACAGGGTTAGAGTTGCTGGCGCTGTGTCAGATTCCAAGCCGGTCACAAGTGGTGTCCCACAGGGCTCGGTCCTTGGCCCCCTATTGTTTGGCATCTACTTCTCAGAAGTACAGGCCAACATGGGAGGACTTTGGCTGACAAAGTTTGCAGATGACTGCAAACTGGGCGCCATAGTGGAAAGTGCATCGGACACTGATATCCTTCAGAAGGGACTCACGGAAACAGATAGCTGGTGCCAGAGCCATGGCCTGAAGTTAAACGCCAAAAATGTATAGTCATACCCTTCGGGAAAAACAAGGTAACCCCAAGCTACCATATAGGTGGCAATCCACTAAGCACAGAAGAGGTTATCAGGGACCTGGGGACCCAGGTTGACAGTGGCCTTTCTTTGACACTCACATTGCTAAAGTGGTTAGAAAGACCTTCTACATTGCCCACCTGATCATGAAGGGATTCACATCCAGATCTAGTGAGGTCATTGTTCCCTGTACTCTTCACTTATCAGACCAATGATCGAGTACAATGCCCCATTCGGGATGTATCTCACCCGACATCTGCAGCAATTGGAGAGTCCCCAAAAGTTCCTCACCAAAAGGATAAAGGGACTCCAAAATCTGTCATATGCTGCCAGATTGAAGAAACTCCAGCTCTATTCAGTCGCATACCGTCTGCTCAGAGGTGACATGTGCCTGACATACAAGGCCATGTCCAACCCGGAATTAATGGACATGCTCCACCTCAAAAAATCCAAATCCACCAAAACCACTAGAGCAAGCGACTTAAACCTTAGCACGGATATAAATAGGACGTGCTGGAGGGATAGATTTATCACTCAGAGACTCCCTATGCTGTGGAATAAAATCCCGGTCCATGTGAGGCAGAGCACCTCGCTGACTCTGTTCAAGAGAAATCTAGACCTGTGGATGGGAGATCGTAGGTTTACCCCGGGAATCATCTCTGGGTCACTGCTGGACAGAGGCACAACAAACTAATGGGCACAGTATTTTTTCATATAAGGGGTGGCGTAAGCCACAATAATTTGGGCTAGGCTTATAAATGCCTTAGGGCAGATAGCCTAGTATAAACCTATGAACCTATGAACCTATATATATATATATATATATATATATACATATATATATATATATATATATATATATATATATATATATATATATATATATATCAAGATTATAATACAGTGGCAGTCTTAATTTTATAGAAAGATATAAAAAGATGCATCCTGGAAGCAAAAACAAAGTATAAGTGGGATATGAGAAGTGAAACCAGTTGCATCACATTCCCTCCAATGGAGCTCTGGAACTTTGCACTGTAACTTCCAGTGGGCGGAGGCTAAACTTTTGATAGAATCAGATTACTATTACTCTGATCCAGTTTGTGGTTCCTAGAATCAGATTATGTCCTCACATTTCAAACAACCATAGGGGGGATACTAAAAAGTGAAAATGGCAAACTTTTCAGCACACACTAGTTTTATGGTGGTGGTATTCTTTAAGCTATAGGTCTTAAACTTGGTTTTATAAGTCAGAGTAAACACAGTGATTATTACGTTTGTAATATTTTGTAAACAACTTAATATCTCAGCAAACACTCAAGTGACACATATTGTAAGCAGCATTTTGTTCATGCAGCTGAATACTTTCATATGAGGCCAAGGAGTTCTGTCTGTGCTAATTCATTGGTGAGTTATTTAGAAAAACATGACATTTATGGCACTATAAAAGAATATTATATTATATTAACAACAATTAATTTATCTTTGCCTCTTCTAGACAGAGATCAAATATCTATATAGTTGTGTTTGTCATTGGTAAGCTTTAAGATTACATATTTTGATACTTTGTATGTAGCATGGTTTTGGAATTATTAATGCAAATACGAACTAGCCATATTTGATGCCTACAGGCGTCAGTAGGATGTAACTGCAGAAGCACCCAAATGTAATGAGATAAATGATAAAAGAGACCTAGTAGTAATTTCAAGAGACTTAAATGTAAGTAGATGCATGTGAACAATAAACAGGTTTAATGGGATTTTAAAACATCTAACATTAGCACTTCAGGAAATAACCTGCAGAAACATTTTTATGCTACAGTCTCCCACTCTAGAACTGAAAGTCTAAATCAACAGCTGTTAGGAAACATGCAAACCAGAACATTACTGTATCACCCCAACTCTTCCCTTTAGGGAAGAATATTTTCAGAGAAACAGCATGTCCATACTCAAGTTATGCACTAGACCGTAAAAGTCAAACTCAGTCCAAGGCCACTGTACTTTTCAAAAGTCATGTAATAGATGACCCAGCCCAAACGTTCTTCTTATATGTCACTGTTAAAGAAAGCTCTGAATTCAAATATACTTTTGTGTCTGAGTTTACAACATGGGTGTGTACTTCATGTAAACCAGATCAGCTCAATGACCTGAGGCATAGAGTGGTTTTGTGTCCTGCCAGAGATTAACCCTATATCCTCAGGAACAGTGCTGTACATCCAGGATCCAGATAATCATCTCCCAGATAGTAATACATGGCTGTTTCAGTTACAAATACTAGACTTGGTAACAAGACTGGAGATTTTTCTTAAGGAAGTAGCACCAGGCAATGGCAGTACATGTGCTATTCAGTTCATATGGCTGACTTAGTCTGTTTTTCACTAGAATTTTTGCAGTGCACAGCAGTGTAAAAGGCAATGCCAGCTGTCATTGCTGTCAGAACAAAATGTGAAGTAAAATACAGTTTTCACAACTACTTTTTATTTACTTTTCTTAAGAGAATATTAAACCAGAGATAATGCTAATAGTGCAACTCAGGCGGCCATGGTGGTGCAGCGGTTGGCATTGCTGCCTCACAGCAAGAGGTTCTCCGGTTCAATCCTCGACTGGGGTGCCTTCTGTGCAGAATGTGTGTGTGTGTGTGTGTGTGTGTGTGTGTGTGTGTGTGTGTGTGTGTGTGTGCCTTCTGTGGAAGGCTGGGCACCAGGCTGGCAACTTGACACTGTAAACCTCCACTGCCAATCATGAGCAGACAGGTGATCTGCTGTGGCAACCCCTAACCGGAAAAAAGCCGAAAGAAGAAGGTTTATTCATATTCTAATGTAGTTCCAAACACAAATGACACAAACAAAACATTTGAATTTAAGAGAATAAATATTTAATATTATGAGATTCCTCCCTTTTAGACATACCCTGCTTCTCTCATACAAAGGAGAAAAAATAGATATGGTATTTTTAATTATTTAAATTAAAGCTATAAAGTAAGGACTGCACAGTAAATACTACACAGAGAAATAAGTATACATGTTATAGTTCTACTGTAGGGCTAAGATTGTCAAAGCTTTCAGGTGCCTCTCTCCCAAAGTCACATGAAATATAAACACAGAGATGCCAGAAATGATGCAATTACACTCTGCAGGATACTTTCTATGTACTGCTGCTGCATATGTTTTATTAAAAACACTTCATACAATTTATACTGTAAAACCTCAGTAGCATTGCTGCCGCATATTTTTACACTGCCTTTTCCAGTGTCATACCCCATTACAGGACAGTCTGACCCAGATACCAGACTTACTCAGAAAAATAATCAGCACTATCTAGGACTGGAATGCAGAGAAAGGGCCAATCTGTGAATCAGACAGAAACGTGCACAACTACTGCATAAACACTCTATTACTGTGCATCAGAAAGATAGCTAATATATAGTATATTTGCAAATCAACAGCACAACATGAGCGGAAGTGCTACCAGAATTCAGCAATGCTGTCTATCAGGGATTTCTGCTAGAACCGTGGTAAAACACAAATAGGTTCTGTAACACGGGAGAGTCTAATTAATATGTGCCCAGGAAAGCACATATTGTGTTTCTGGCAGTAGTATGATGTTTTTTATATATATATATATATATATATATATATATATATATATATATAAAACCCAAGCTCTTAAACAGACACACACACAAAACCCACCCATATCTATACCCACTCACTCACATATTGCTACGATTGCAAAACAGCTACACAAACGTAACCAAGAGCCCAACACAAACTAAATAAAAAATGTATCCAGAAGCACAAAAGCAATCAAGCGTACAATCGACAAATAAATAATAAATTGTATAGAATTTATTGATAAGCGCTTTCGGCTGTGTGAATCCAGCCTTCATCAGACAAATTCAAACTACATAATGCAACTTTTTATATAAGGCGTACTTAATAGACAATTAATCAATTATGATGTAAAAACCGCCAAAATGGCCAAAAGTACTACCTACCATATATAAATTTTTAAATTTTAAACCTATACATACACTGATATATATCAAATTAATTTATTTTGTTACATAATAATTTACTTCCTATATAAAATATATATGATGCTGTAGCTACAAATGTATACAAATATTATAATATGAGAATATTAATATAAAATAACAGTAGTCCCACCAAAACGTCGGATAAGCGCTCTTGTTCAGGCAACCAATAATAAAACTGCATAAACCAATAATGAAAAGGAGCGGAGCAAAGCTGAATATCCTTTAGAAGATTTATTAAAACAGAATAAATAAGTGCACCAGTCCAATTGATTAGCGCTTTCACTCATGCGAGCTTCATCAGATCAAAGACATAAAGACCAGTTAAAAGACAAATAAATACACTATGTGATCTAGTGGAGACCAATCACAGGTGACTATCAATTAAACATACAAATGAACTGTGAGTATCTTTCAAATAAAAAACATTTACATATGCATTTAAGAATCAAGTCAGATGCATATTAAAGAAATAAATATATGCATAAATCTAAAAATCTATTAAAAATAAACATATAACGAAACTAAATATATAAGTTACTAAAAACACTGAAGAATAGTACATGAATATGTTCTAAAGTGCTGAATACAGTCTACAAATCATTTAAACTAGGTAATTTATCTATTATGGTAAATGGGAAATATAAATATATATATATATATCATAGGAAAGTGAATGTTGTGTATGTATAAATATATATGTAGCACTTTTAAAACAGCATAAGCTATACAATATATAGATAGGCAATACAGGATGTGTGCATACATACATAGATATAAATATATAAAAAATATATATAAAAAATAATAAATATATTCATGAAATATCCCAATCAATTCTCTTTCATATGGGCCTATGTAGATATTGTAGTAACTATCAGCATTTAATGTGCAACGCCTGATATTTGGAACTTAATGTTTAGTGTTCCTGCGTTTTTTGAGCATTGGTCTGATAGAGGCCCTTTCATTCAATCCATGGCCTCTGTCAGCTCTCAGTCTAATAATCCAATGGCTCTCCTTACTCTCTGTGTGATTTTTAATATCCCCGCCCCTCTCATTAGGTGTAACCAACTCTAAAACTCTAAATTTAAACTGGTGTGTATCACCTAACTGAGCTACATGCTTGGCTAATGCATTGTGTTGTGAAACCTTCCTTATCTCATAGGGATGTTCTCTGATTCTCTCTCTCAACTGTCTATTGGTTTTACCAATGTAGAATGATGTACAACATTGGCATACTGCCAGATAAACTATATTTTTTGTTTTACAATGTGCATTCACTCATGTATCAAACATCATATGTAGATCCGGATGCCAAAACTCTTCATTGGTATCTATATAGGCACATTGATTACAGTCCCCACATGGTTCCGTGTGCTTATTTACAATATTTGGACCCTTGTCTTTAGGGTAACAGAGCATTCTCTTCAGATTGTATTTATTCCTAAAAAGGAACCTAGGTTCATTACCCACAATCTCTTTGATACTTTCATCTGTACATAGAATAGGCCAAAACTTCTGCATGATACTTCTAACCATAGCATGATCTGATGTATAAGTAGTAGAGATTTTTACAGTAGTTTCTTTTCTATCATAACTATCTGTTGTACTGACAAGAGGTCCAAAATACGGTGCTGCTCTTCCTGATCTCAGATGTGGTATAGCTAACAGATTATATTCCACTTCGGAGTCTTTATAGCCTCTTTCAGTCAGTCTCTGTTTCAGACTGGCAATTTCGTTAGCAAAACCTAGGTCTGTGGCATTTAGCCTAGAGGCTCTCATGCCTTGTCCTTTTATTATGTTCCTGAAAATGTAGGGTGGATGCATGCTGGTTCTCATCAAGAGATTGTTATGGTAACATGGTTTCCAATTAACACCCGTGTTAATAAATCCACAATCCATTTTCTCTACAAACAAATCCAGGAACTCTATTCTTTCATTGGAGACCTCCATCATGAATTTTAAGTAATTGGTCATGCTATTCATCGACGTGTGTAAACCTTTCAGGGACTCCAGGTTACCTGTCCATAAAATAAAAAGATCATCAACGAAATGTCGATAAAAAGCTACATTCTCCTTAAAAGCTGTCATCTGGAATAGAACCTCCTCTTCCCAGTATGCCAAAAACATATTGGCATAACTGTTGGCACAGGGGGTCCCCAGTGCTAACACCATCTCGTTGTCTATAAAGATTACCTTGAAATAAGAAGACATTATTTTCTAAAATGAGTTCCAGAAAGTGGGCTAATAAATCTATCTTGACTATACTATAACTGCTATGTCTCTTTAAATATGTGGAGACATACTCTACACCTAGGGTGTTCGGTAAAACAGTGAATAGAGATTGTATGTCCATCGTTACCAAAAGAGAATCGTGTAGATGGATTTTGGAGTTTAAACATTCATAAAGTTCCAAAAGGAACTGTTTAGAGTCTTTCAACACTATTCTGTTGTCATTCAAAACTAATCTCAGGTGCTTCTCTACATAAACAGAGAGATGTTCTGTCACCCAACCTTGTCCAGAGACAATAGGTCTCATTGGTGCAGTAATAAGCTACATAAGCACAAAAGAGGAAATCTTACGTACAAAGACAGACAGAGTTTGAAACAACTTCAAACATCACGATCCGTTATCATAAGACCGGCCGACAAAGGCGGTCGTATAGTGATTATGGACGTCTTACACTACAATAAGTCTATGCTTCAATTACTAGAGGATGATTTTTATGTAAGAATAGAATGGTACAATGTGCAGGATATAATTGCACACATTTCTAATTCACTACTTGATATGCTTAGAGGTGAAATAATTGACCAGGAATTATACGAGTACCTTGATATTAAAACATCTGTTACTCCAGAAATACAAGGACTTCCAAAGATACATAAGGATGCCTGCAATCCACCAATGAGACCTATTGTCTCTGGACAAGGTTGGGTGACAGAACATATCTCTGTTTATGTAGAGAAGCACCTGAGATTAGTTTTGAATGACAACAGAATAGTGTTGAAAGACTCTAAACAGTTCCTTTTGGAACTTTATGAATGTTTAAACTCCAAAATGAGTTCCAGAAAGTGGGCTAATAAATTATTAGCCCACTTTCTGGAACTCATTTTAGAAAATAATGTCTTCTTATTTCAAGGTAATCTTTATAGACAACAAGATGGCGTAGCAATGGGGACCCCCTGCGCCAACAGTTATGCCAATATGTTTTTGGCATACTGGGAAGAGGAGGTTCTATTCCAGATGACAGCTTTTAAGGAGAATGTAGCTTTTTATCGATGTTTCGTTGATGATCTTTTTATTTTATGGACAGGTAACCTGGAGTCCCTGAAAGGTTTACACACGTCGATGAATAGCATGACCAATTACTTAAAATTCACGATGGAGGTCTCCAATGAAAGAATAGAGTTCCTGGATTTGTTTGTAGAGAAAATGGATTGTGGATTTATTAACACGGGTGTTTATAGGAAACCATGTTACCATAACAATCTCTTGATGAGAACCAGCATGCATCCACCCTACATTTTCAGGAACATAATAAAAGGACAAGGCATGAGAGCCTCTAGGCTAAATGCCACAGACCTAGGTTTTGCTAACGAAATTGCCAGTCTGAAACAGAGACTGACTGAAAGAGGCTATAAAGACTCCGAAGTGGAATATAATCTGTTAGCTATACCACATCTGAGATCAGGAAGAGCAGCACCATATTTTGGACCTCTTGTCAGTACAACAGATAGTTATGATAGAAAAGAAACTACTGTAAAAATCTCTACTACTTATACATCAGATCATGCTATGGTTAGAAGTATCATGCAGAAGTTTTGGCCTATTCTATGTACAGATGAAAGTATCAAAGAGATTGTGGGTAATGAACCTAGGTTCCTTTTTAGTAATAAATACAATCTGAAGAGAATGCTCTGTTACCCTAAAGACAAGGGTCCAAACATTGTAAATAAGCACACGGAACCATGTGGGGACTGTAATCAATGTGCCTATATAGATACCAATGAAGAGTTTTGGCATCCGGATCTACATATGATGTTTGATACACGAGTGAATGCACATTGTAAAACAAAAAATATAGTTTATCTGGCAGTATGCCAATGATGTACATCATTCTACGTTGGTAAAACCAATAGACAGTTGAGAGAGAGAATCAGAGAACATTGGTATGAGATAAGGAAGGTTTCACAACACAATGCGTTAGCCAAGCATGTAGCTCAGTTAGGTGATACACACCAGTTTAAATTTAGAGTTTTAGAGTTGGTTACACCTAATGAGAGGGGCGGGGATATTAAAAATCACACACAGAGTAAGGAGAGCCATTGGATTATTAGATTGAGAGCTGACAGAGGCCATGGATTGAATGAAAGGGCCTCTATCAGACCAATGCTCAAAAAACGCAGGAACACTAAACATTAAGTTCCAAATATCAGGCGTTGCACATTAAATGCTGATAGTTACTACAATATCTACATAGGCCCATATGAAAGAGAATTGATTGGGATATTTCATGAATATATTTATTATTTTTTATATATATTTTTTATATATTTATATCTATGTATGTATGCACACATCCTGTATTGCCTATCTATATATTGTATAGCTTATATTGTTTTAAAAGTGCTACATATATATTTACACATACACAACATTCACTTTCCTATGATATATATATATTTTTATATTTCCCATTTACTATAGTAGATAAATTACCTAGTTTAAATGATTTGTAGACTGTATTCAGCACTTTAGAACATATTCATGTACTATTCTTCAGTGTTTTTAGTAACTTATATATTTAGTTTCGTTATATGTTTATTTTTAATAGATTTTTAGATTTATGCATATATTTATTTCTTTAATATGCATCTGACTTGATTCTTAAATGCATATGTAAATGTTTTTTATTTGAAAGATACTCAAAGTTCATTTGTATGTTTAATTGATAGTCACCTGCGATTGGTCTCCACTAGATCACATAGTGTATTTATTTGTCTTTTAACTGGTCTTTATGTCTTTGATCTGATGAAGCTCGCATGAGTGAAAGCGCTAATCAATTGGACTGGTGCACTTATTTATTCTGTTTTAATAAATCTTCTAAAGGATATTCAGCTTTGCTCCGCTCCTGTTCATTATTGGTTTATGCAGTTTTATTAATATAAAATGTTGATATAAATTAGAAAGGGATAGAATGAACTATTCCAGAGGACAAGCCTATCCCAAACCAGTGCGAGGGCAATGGCGTAATGACGAAACAAACAGTTCTTCTGCACAAGGGGAAAATAATGGCGTACAAGCGCAACATCAAGAAAACGCCAACAACTTACAACATTCCCCTTTAGAATATGGCAGTCTCCGTCGCTCGGAGCGTCTTCGAAACAAGGGGACATACAAGCCGAGGGTCAGCAACACACGTACCTGGAGGAGGCAGAGGACGACTTCGAAGGTCAACTACAATTAGAGGTAGCAAGTTCGGATAGTTCCTTATTCAAGGACAATAAATATCAACTAATTTCCAATACTACAGGTCACTATTATATTTATAATTACAGTCAGGTTGCCCTCACCACTGTACATGCGGATATTTTTAGCAAAGGTTTAACATTTGTACCAAACAGAAGGGCAAGGATAACAGACTTAGTTACAGAACTGAAATTATTCATGAGAAAAATGAATTTAAAAACAATATTTAAACAAGCATCTGATACAATAAGTAATGTTTTGCATGTACCAAGTATGTTTAATCCTCCCCTTCATCCAATAATTAAGTTGTTTGAGGAAGCTTGTGAGCTCGATTTTAGATATCAGTTGCAACAGAATGTTTACGGAGCTCACAGTAATTTCACTAAATATCAGCATGGTGTTTTAAATGAAATAAAAATGGCAGGAGAGATTCGTATTATGCAGCCTGATAAGGAGGGCGGGCTGGTTATTATGGACGCTATAGATTACAACCAGCAGTTAACCAACATATTATATGATGATGCATATATTGAAGCTTCAGTAAATGAAATTAACATTTCTTATGGTAGAATTGACTATCTATTGGATGATATGTTATGACAGGAACAAATAAATGAAGCATATAAATATATGCAAGTGAAAAATCCCAGAATACCTATGATATTTGGCGTACCAAAATTGCATAAGGATCTGCAGGATCCACCACTACGCCCAATTGTAGATGCTAGTGGGTCAAAGACTTATTTTATAGCCAAATATGTAGATCTGAAGCTAAAAGATAAGTTAAAAAGCTTAAATTATATCTGTCGTGATTCTTGGGATTTTCTCACAAAAATAAATAATTTAAATATTAGTAATGTACAACAGGTTGTTTTCTTCACTGTGGATGTAAAAGACTTATTCACCTGCATACCACAGCAGTTAGGACTAAGTTGGTTTGCTGACTTTTTTGAAAATATTATTCCAACGCCCCAAGATGAATTGAATGCATTAATAGATTTGTTGGAGTTGGTATTGACAAACAACTACATTTACCATGATGGGCATTATTTTAAACAAATTAAGGGAGTTGCAATGGGCTCTCCCATAGGCACATTGTATGCCAATGTAATCATGGCAATGTGGGAACATAAATTTATATTTCATTCGGAATTCATGCAGTACATTAATTTATATAGTAGGTTTTTGGACGATCTGTTCTTCATTTGGAATGGGCCATTGGAGCAGATTGATCAGTTCATTTCATACATTAATGTCACTACTGAATTTTTGAAGTTCACTCATCAAATAGGAACAGATACTATTTCATATTTGGACATTTTACTTTCTAAAGATATAACACATAATCAATTTAAAGCTAATATATTTCGTAAAAAAAACATATTCAAATACATTTTTACATTTCAGTAGTAATCATCCACAGCATGTTAAAAAGGCAGTCATAAAGAGACAGATGGTTCGAGCAGCGCGTATGGTTTCACAATTTGATGAATTTATTGATGAATGCACTTTTATTATGAGCATGTTTTCAAATAGGGGATATCCTAAGCAATTTATTGAAGCCATATTTAATGAAGTTTTGAATAAAAGGAGAAATGGTTTTTATATACCATTATTAAGAGATAGCAACAATTTCATTATACAGCAGTTAGAACAGCAGGGTTTAGAGCAACAGGTGCCATTATTGAATACCCAAGATTCGATCACTAATGGGAGTAATATAAATCATATCAATAATGGTAATGTTGTTTTCATTACTACCTTTACACAAGATTCTGAACATGTCAAAAATCTGGTTATGAAAATTTGGAATATCATTAAGAGGGATGCAGACTTAGTGACATTATTGGGTGCACAACCAACTATAGTATACAAAAGAGGCAAAAATTTAAAGGATTGGTGCAACACAGTATCCAGTGGTGTAAATAACACAACAGGTAAAATGAAAAAGTGTAATATGTGTAGTTACTGTTCAGACATCTTAGAAATTGAGCAAATAATTATTAATGGTGTTCTGATCAAGATAAGAGGTAATTATAATTGCAACACCTCGGGGGTAGTATACGCTGCAATTTGTTCATGTTGTTCAGCCTATTATATAGGGAAAACTGAACGTAAATTAAAACAACGTATCTACTAGCATAATTATGATATAAATAGACAATCACATAAAATGCTCTATATAGGCATATATTACTACACCCTGGGCATAAATTTAAGTTCATTATACTGGAACAAATTGCACTATCACCCATGAAAGGTCCCTAGAAAATTATTTTAGAGTCTAAGGAATATTGGTGGCAAGTGTATCTAAATGCCACCCAAATCCCTGGTCTTAATGATTCCATTTCCATCACCAGTATTTTAAAATTGAAAGGTATAAACAGATAATGGGCTTGTTGAATTCAACAAAATTTTATTATCACTATTATTATTATTTTTTATATCAACATTTTATATTAATATTCTCATATTAAATATTTAATATTTAATTTTATAATATTTTTATACATTTGTAGCTACAGCATCATATATATTTTATATAGGAAGTAAATTATTATGTAACAAAATAAATTCATTTGATATATATCAGTGTATGTATAGGCTTAAAATTTAAAAAATGTATATATGGTAAGTAGTACTTTTGGCCGTTTTGGCGGTTTTTACATCATAATTGATTAATTGTCTAATAAGTACGCCTTATATAAAAAGTTGCATTATCTAGTTTGAATTTGTCTGATGAAGGCTGGATTCACACAGCCGAAAGCGCTTACCAATAAATTCTATACAATTTATTATTTATTTGTCGATTGTCCGCTTGATTGCTTTTGTGCTTCTGGACACATTTTTTATTTAGCTACACAAACATGCCAGCATGATGCTTGGTTGTACTGACATCAGTATTGCCAAATATGTAACCCTAATACAGCAGAACTTCAAACTTTTGTGAATGCAGTCACAGAAAATGATGCATAAATGAGATGCAAATTCTGGGATATGGACAGCTCAAGTTAAAGATGGACATGTGAACATGTCTTTCTCCAGTGGCAAGAACTAAAAAAAAAAAAAAATGTGCATGTGTGTTAATTCCTCAGAGATGTTTCTTTGTGATAGATTACTGTTAGCCATAACAGAGATGGCAAAATATGATATGGCATGGCCTTAAAACAACAGAAGTGACCATCCAATCACTATCCAAAAGGGAGGCACAGATCTCATCTTTAATGCAGCAGGTACAATAACTACAAGCAGCATATGAAAACAATAAAATTAACCAAGCAGAACCATTACAGTCTATGTCATATAATAGAAAAAAGTTTGACAACCTGAAAACCAGGTCTTGTTATCTAAACATCAAGTTTCTTGGTGTCCCAGAAAAAAATTCTGATAGTAACCTCTATTTTTTCTTCAAAGAGATAATCCACAGGTATTTCCTACTCCATCCTTCTTCATCCAGCAATAGGGAGGGTTCACCATGTAAGGAAAATAAGAGAAACGTAATGGGATTAAACAGAGAGAGTGCTTCTCACCATTTCAGTGCTTGTTAAAATTAGGGGTCTTATACCAGAAGACTTGCTCTCAATATAAGTGACCCCTTACACTGACAGCAGGTCTTATGGACTCTGTCCCCTGGTGTAAGTCTATTTATAGATAGGCCTTACACTGAAGTAAATCACTTACTCTGAGAGCACATCTTTTGGAATCAGGGCAGACTTACCCTTAGAGCAGCTCTTTTGGAATCTGCATCAAAACCCACCCTCCCAATTGCGTATGCACCATTGTATGTGATAGTGTCTCCGTTCACTTAAAGGAGCAGTGGAGTAAGTTCCATTACTTAATATTCTAACTCTACATTTAAAAACATGTAGAGTGGCACAAATTTATTATGACTGTATCACCTGTAAGGGGGGATTGGCATCCCCTTAACCCCTGCCATTTGTTTACTGAAAAAAAACATTAAAATGTTGGAATGGCTGCATTATCTATTATTATAACTTTTATTGTCAGGTTGTGTACACGAGTGTAATGTTGGCCAGCCAGGACCCCCCCCCCCCACAACCCTTTACAGGTATCAAACTCTTATAATTCTTATTTTTACTTTTTACATATTTTATTGATATTTCCTTTATTGTGGTATGGGTAACTATAGCTGATACCTATATAATAATCAATAGCATCAATCATCAGAAATGTCTTTTTTTTCCCTGTTGATTGCAAAAACACTCAGCCATAGGAAGCCCTGTCATTCCTTAGTCACAATTAGTTATTCCCTGCCTCAAGCTACACACCCTTCTCAGGTGAGTCACAACCTTAACAATTACCACTGTGCCTTTTCTTTGCACTAGAGACTGGCTGAGAAGGAAAAATAAGTACTGCAGTGGAGCTCCATGTGTCTGGCATTGTTGCGTCCTTTGGCTTTTCCCGGTTAGGGGTTGCCACAGTGGAACTCCGGTCCGCTAATGATTGGTAGTTGATTTTTACATGCTGAGTTACCAGCCCTGACACACAACCTTCAACAAAGGTACGCCCATTCACGCATATCTCCATGCAGAAGATGCTCTAGCTGAGAGTCGAACCGGACAGCGTCTTACTGTGAGGCGAGAACGCTATCACAGCACCACCACCGTGGGTCTCCATGTGTCTGGTATTTATTGCAGACTTCTCTAAAAAAGTTATACACACTAAGAACAACAATGTGTAAACATATATTCCAGATGGCTTAATCAGACTTGAATACTTTACTAACATATCCATCCACTATTGTAAGGTAGAATAAAGTAATTTTTACTATCAACCCCTGCTGAAGAAGAATTAGCTCTATTTAAAGGGAAATGTTAGCATATCCAAGCAGCAATGCAAGATCTAGAAAATAATTTATCTGAGTGTGAAATAAAACTGCAATTACTTAGGCATAAGAGGCAATACCCACAGAGAATTGATTAAATGGCTCCAGTCATAAAAAGTTAAGCTACAAGATGGCAACAAGACTGTCTCTTCAGGAGGTACTTTAATCTGCTGAGATCAGAAACATTAACAGTAAGGGCAGTCTATTAAGCAATCAAAGAGCTCCAGTGTTGCAGGACCTAAGGTGGTAGAGCAAAAACAAGGCCTAAAGGAGACAGAGTCATCCATAGAGAAGCTTAAGTCATGGAATAAGGGGTGGTCACCAGAGACCTGAGCAGCTGGAAGAGATAAGCTACTCTGCAGAAGAGAACTGTAATACTAGTCCAGTCTCATTAGAGATAGGGCCGGATTCACGAAACCTCCGTGTAAGACTTAATATGTCTTACTCGGAGGCTGCAGTTGAACGGTATGATGTCAGCATGCCATGCATATTCATGAGGGCATGCTGAATCATACCCTAGGCTAACACGGTCCATGTAGGAAAGTAGGGGGCATGTCCAAATGCCGAGTACTGTAAAGAGACACACCCCCAGAAGAGTCAGAGGCCTGAAAGTAAACACCCACAAGCGAGTCCTTAGAAATGTCAAGGAACACAACACCACGCATCCCCACAGACTAAACCCTACTGAAAATGTGTAAAACGTAAAAATAGCAGTTTCATTTTTTTTTTTATAATTTCAAAAATGTTTGCCTGCATTTGCGCTCCTTTGCACAGGTATGCCCTTCGCTCAGCCACAGTTAGCAGACATTGAAAAGCATATAAGATCTACATATGCAAATTAAGCCAAGTAGCAATAGCGTAGCGGTAGAGACGTTGGCCAAAGAGGAGGTAGTCACGGTTCGAGCCCCCACGACATCATTCACCATTTTTATTTAAATAAGTATGAAACAATCCCCTGACATATATATATATATATATATATATATATATATATATATATATATATATATAACTATAATTTAAGTAAAATGTAATGAAATGGGCCATGTATTTCTGAAGAAATCCGACAGAATAATTTATAAAAAAAGGATTATAATTGCCCATAGCTGAGCAACGCTTTAGCAAGCTGAATATGAGTGCCCTTAGGTGAGCAGCACTTTAACAAGCTGCATATGAGTGCCCGGAGGTGAGCAGCACTTTAACAAGCTTAAAATGAATGCCCGGAGGTGAGCAGCACTTTAACAAGCTTAATATGAGTGCCCGGAGGTGAGCAGTGTTTTAACAAGCTTAATATGAGTGCCTGTAGCTCAGCAGCGCTTCACCCAACGTAATATGAGTGCTCATAGTTAAATAACGCATTACCCAGCGTAAGCCGTTTGCACGGAGCTGAGCAGCGCGCCAACCAGCTTACCGACGGGCAACATTGGGCAAGCTGTATCAAAGCTGCCTTTACACAGACACACCTCCTAGCCTGTCTAGACAGTAGTAAAATAAAAAAAAAAGCAATGCCAAGGGTCGAACCCGGGATACTGTGCACCATAGTCAAAGTACTGAACCACTAAACCATGACAGTTATACTAAGAAATACAGTATTAGCATATATATAGGAATGAATGAAAATAGAACCATGACAAAGCAGGTTTGCTTTAAGCTGATAAATATCCAAAATGGCCAATCACAGATAAGTGCGGGAAAACCGGCATATATAAGCCCCATAGGTGGGAATACACACCATAACTGATTGTGGTACCCATTTGCAGTCAGGATGGCAGGTGCAGGAGAGGGAAATCACTTTAGAGCACAAAGGTGGGGTGTTGAGGAGTCAAAATATATGGTTTGGCTCCTAGTCCATGATCATGAAGCACAACTCATGCAGGGCCAAGTTTAATGGGGAGCGTACAAGGCAGAGGCATGGAACCAGTTGGCACATGATCTCACCAGTGCCACAGGCATTCGAAGGACTGGTGAACAGGTCTGTCACCACCATGCGGACCTGAAGCAACGTAAGGAGGACCAACTGAACTGTTGGATCCAGGAGGCCCGCCAAATGCCCAATGCTCCACTACTAAGTTTCCATGTAATTACGTATGTAAAAAACATTATCCTAGCCTATAGTATGGAGAGGTATGTTCCAATATTCCTTCATTTATATTACAGCTGCAGGTGTTCATTCCGCGAATCGGTGAGCCTATGCTGATAGGCTGCTGAGGTTGCGCCACCAAGCAGGTTCATAGGTTCATAGGTTCATAGATTAATACTAAGCTAACTGCCCTTGCGAGCCATTTTAAGCCTAGCCAATTATCCTTTGTGAGACTCAAACCCTGCACCTTGTGTTTGTAAGGCAAACACCTTAACCATTAGGCCACCCTCCCTCGTTAGTAATTATTTATCTGGTATTGTTATAGAATATAAGTGAGACAGATTGTAAAAGAGTTCAGTGTTGTAACCCAGTAATAAAGGTGAAATAAGCCTAGAATAAAGATTCTGCTAGTATTGTAAGAATAGATAAGTGATGCAGCCTGGAAAAGAATGTATTGCAATCCAGTAATAAAGATTAAACAAGTCTCAAATAGAGTTTCCACCTGTAATGTAATATCAGATAACTGCTTCAGCCTGAAAATGAGTGGTAATCAATCAACAAAGGATAGACAAGTGTTGAATACATCCTTGTAAATTCTGCCATATGAAATATGTGAGTCAGCTGGAAAGGATTGTTGTAACCCAGTAATAAATGTTAATAAAGCCTAGAATTAAGTATCATTCTGAAATGTAAATATAAAATAAGTGAGAGAGTGTGAGAAAGACAGTTTGAAGCTACCAAGAAAGCTGTAATAAGTCTGGAATAAAGGTATACTGCAGTCACTACATAATGAAATGAATGAGACAGCCACAACCAAAGAGTGTAATGTCTTAAATAAAGTACAGAACCTGGACTGTGTTCGTCCCATAATTTGGATATGTTGCTGTACCCTTGCATTATGGAGATAGTATGGTTGTATGAAATGCTGAACATCCACAGTTGTCTAGACCCATATAAATCAAATGTAGCAGGATGCTGTACCTGAACACAGCCAGATATGAACATATATGAATAAAAATGGAATGTATATTAATGTAGCAGTAACATCCCCATCACCAACATTCCTAAGGTTACATACAGGAAACTGTACTAATACATGTAGGGGACATATATTTGCATCTACTAGGAATGTACAGTATATGTATAGGTAGTGTAAGTTGTTAATGTAATATTTCTCCACCCTACCCTATTTTCACAAATTATGCCATTCCACACCAAACTGGGTATGTGTATTCACAATTAATTCCCATGGACATTTGTCCTGTTGGTTCATACATATCTGCATGTACGTTGATGCATATGCCCTGTTCACATATCCAAACCTGATGGCCTGTTGCCACCAATCAACCCTGCATGCTGTTGGAATGTGCACTGTTGTTCTAAATATGCATGTGTTATGCTTGCTGCTCAATATTTGGAATTCATGGGTGCTTGTTTAATGGGAATACTGATGCATGCTGTTACAACTAATTTTGAATGGTGTTTGTTACTAACCCAAAATGCCATAAAATACTGCTAAACATAGGACAACAGGGAAAGCGGGTTCCAGCAGACCCACCTCTCCCACCTCAGCTGGCGAGTGCACCTGGCACCAGTGCCCAGGCCGGGACCTCCTCCTCTGGTGGCCCTGTGCCACCTTTGGGTGGAAGCACTGCAGGGGATGGGGCTTGTCCCCCCTCTGCAAGTGTGGCCGGAGGAGAGCCTCCACTCACCCTCCATAGGGTCCGGTCTGTGGTGCGTAGTGAGATCAGGCGTTCTGTGACTGATCCCCTACGCCAGCTCAAGGTGAGAGTGGCGCAACTCATGGGTTTGTCTGCCCATCCTATCCAGCCACCAGCACAGCCCCGGCCTGGGCTGTGAAGGCACAGTGGTAACTGCCCATGGGTGGGGATCTCAGTTCCACTGTTGCCATCTGTGGGCTCATGGGCTCGCTGTATCCAAACATCCATCCCCGTCAATTGTGTTTCCCCCCCCACATGTGTCATACTCCACCCCTGTATGCATCTCGTTTGTCTTGTCTGTTAACCTCCCCAACCTACCTCCCCAAATATACCTACTTCCTGTACCTCACATTCCATTCTCACCTGAAAAAAAAATAAAAAAAGAGCACTCTGTTCCCACAAAAAAATTACGCCCCATACATAGCTGCCCAATTTGCACACATGTCCGCTGGACATGTAAACTGATAATTCTAATTGGCAGTACAACATATTTTGTTGTCCTCACCCCACTCTCTCAGGGGTGGAAGATTTCAAGTTTCACACCAAATTTCAAACATATGCACAGCTGTTGCTGATAAAGAAATGGGCAGCTATGGACATTCCCTACATCCTTCCTGCACATCCCAAGCTTGTTTTCCTACTGTCCTACCCTTTTTGTGCCCCCTTTTTCACCACTTTCCTATTTCCCCATTTGCTTTTCTTTAAAAGAAAATAGCACGGGTGTTAGCGGGAGTAAGCACTTTTAAGCAGTACTCAGCGGGTGTGCACTTGTGTGCGCTTAGCTAAGCGTAGCTAAGCGTTGCGCAAATTCGTGCAAACCCGCTTACAACTGCTTAAAAATGCCTTAGTCACTCTGTATGACAAGGCCTGTAGTCTGCTCATCAGCAAAATAAAATACCCCTGTCAGTCTCGAACCCCGGACCTTGGAAACACTAGTCTGCATGAATTACCACTGAGCCACAGCAGATATACAAGAACTTGGTGCTGAAAGAAATATATAATGAAATACAAGGAGTGAATGTAAAGGGAAAATAGGAAGGCCATTACACAAAGCTTGTTCTGTGTATCTTTACTGGAAATTCTTGTGGAATTGCATTACATTAGTGTGGGAAGAGAAACAGCCATGCTAGTAGGTAATAATGTTACAGTAGCACCTTACAAACCCCACACAGTATCAGAGCAGGATAAACACTGCCATATCTGAACAGGTAAGAGGCCAGACCTCCCAACTGTGACTGATTTACAGGGATGTCCCTGATTTGCAAACAACTGTTACCTGTGCCCCACTGACTCCCTGTGAAATGTACTAATAGTAGGCAGAAAGGTGGGGAATCTCACGTAATGGTAACTGTCAATGAGTTAAAGTAGACACTACTTGCATGTCAGAAATGGTGTAGTAAGGGGCGTGGCCAAGGATGAACACAGGATAGCAGCAGATTTCTTCAGCTCCACCAATTTCATTACACTGACAGGAATTAATTACTTAAAAAATTAATTTTTGAAGTAATTTTCTTTCTAAATATGTTTGTTTTATATAGTTCTTGAACTATATCTAAAAAAGAAAGGAAATCTTAACAATATTCCTGTCAGAAATCACTTTGGAAATTTTCCTGTCAGTTTATCAGTCTGAAATGAGTTCCAGTAAGACAAATTCTCAAGACTCCAGCATCAAGAAAGAACTTCAGTCTCTGATAATTATAATCCAGCAACTTACTGCTAAGATGGATAAAATGGATACTAAAATAGACACCTTCATAGAAAAAACTACAAAACAAATAGACTTGTTACATATAGACCTGCAACAACAGAAGATCCAGATGACAGGCATAGAAGAAGCTGTGAATGACATGGAAAATAGAATACAAGAAGAGGAAATCAACATTGAGTTTCTGCTGAAACCAAATACACCTTTACAAACAAAGCTGGATGACCTGGAAAATAGATCTAGGCGCAATAACATTAGGATTTTTGGACTGCCAGAAAATATTGAAGGTAACAATATTACTTCTTTTTTAACAACATGGCTGCCTAAAACTTTAGACTTACCAGAAGCATTCTCTTTTGGTATCGAAAGAGCACATAGATCTATAGCTAATACTAACTCTAACAAAAACTATCCTAGATCAGTTATAGTTAGATTTCTATCATCTTTTGATAAAGAGATGGTTCTTAAATCTGCTTGGGCTAAAGCTCCTGTTAAGATTAATGAGACAACTGTGCGTTTTGACAATGACTATTCTTCCATGGTAATAGCTAAAAGAAAAGTTTTTCTGCCACTAATAAGGGAGCTTAAAAAGCACAGTTTAAAACATACCTTCTGTTTCCTGCCAAGCTTAAAATCTTCCTTCCTGATGGTCCTAAAATTTTCGATGACTTAGACTCTGCTTTACTGTTTATCAAAAAAATAAGATTTTGGATAAAATAGAAGAAATGGAATGGGCTAGTCCTTCATTAAAGAGACTGGCAACTGAAACTTCATGGAAGACTTCAGAGAAGAAGAAGAGACTAAAAAACAAATGATTTGTTCTAGGTTTTTTTTCTCTCATCATTTTATTTCATTATTAATCTTTTTAAATATAGTTCCTGTATTTCCAAGAAGCAACAAATATTTTGAAAAAGATTTAATCAAAGTTATTCTCTGTGTGCAAAGAAATGTTTTGTTTCATAACTAGTCAAAATATCTGGAGATTTAATGGCAAGTTGTGATTCAACTTGTTTCTCTTTC